>NC_056751.1:55828033-56033033 GCF_019279795.1 Protopterus annectens | reverse complement strand
CGACATAACTGCGGCCCTGCAAATCGAACAAAGAGAGGCTGAAACCGCAGGTGGAGAGATCAGGCTCTCCTCGAATGAAAGACCTCCAACTGAAACAGGTTGAAATTAGAGGCCAGTCACTCTTTCCAGATTCAATCCGTGAGGTGGCAGCTAAACAGGGCGGAGGAATCACAAAGGTAAGCAAAAAGAAAAGCTATTTTTGTTGTTTCTGATTGGAATTTTTTGTCTAAATTTTAAGGGACTAGTCAAGGGAGAAATTGAATTTTCTCAAAGTATAAGGAGTATATGTGAATAGATTCCATATACAAGAGATCTCAGGAACAGGAATAGTTTCGTAAGAGAAATGGGAACAGGAACCAGTTAAACCAAAGGCGACAAAACTGAAGATGAAAAGTTTATGTTTGATTTACACCCAAAGAATGTAAAGTATTTAGATAAATGGAAAAAGGAACATGGGTTTAGTGGATGTTTAAATAAGTCAGAATGTCAAAATCTAGTAAGATTACTGCACAAACAGGCAGGAAATAAGCCAAAAAAAAAAAAAAAAAAGAGAGGGTGTGGTAATTCAAGTGAAAGAGATGTGTACTTTGTTAAAAAGGAAGATAATAAAACTTCCAAGTGTGCAGAACTAGAATAAAGACTCTCTTAGATAAAATAGAAGAACATTGGAAGCCCAAGGCAGATTGGACTTGCATTAATCAATGCATTCAATCAGATGACGAAACCGTAGACAGTTATCTACATCGTCTCACACAATGTTTTGATGCTCATAGTGGGTTGATTAAGGTAGAAAATCAGGAAAATGACTCGCCCTATGAACAGCAACTGAAAAATGCATTCCTAAAGGGCTGCAAGACAGCCATTGGTAACTTTATACAAAAGCATATGATCACACACAGGACAGCGCGTCTACAGCCCCTTATGGATTAGGCTAGACATGCTGAGAAATACCTGAAGGAAAAAAAGGATAAACAAGCCCAGACTTTTACAGTTAGTGAAGATGGAACTTTAATGTTAGTTCAAGGTTCAGCGGGATGAAGAAGACGAGATGGAGGGTATGAGGAAGAAGAAGAAAGTGAGAATGGGGAAGTAGGTACAAGTGAAGACGATGGGTGGGGACAGGAAATGGCAGAAAATGAGAAATATCAAATGGTAAATCTAACAGCACTAGCATCAACTATGCAATTGGAATCCCAACCAGTGATCACATTGCAAGTTGAGGGCCGAGACATAGAATTTCTTTGTGACTCAGGGGCTTCTCGAACGTTAGTCAGAAGTACTGCCATATCATCCGATGTTACCTCGATGAATATGTGCTTGTAAAAGCAGCAAATGGTCGTATTTACAAAGAGCCATTGTCCAAACCTCTGTGGTTTACCAACCCAGAGACGAACCAAACCATACGGTTCCGGTAATAATTTCAGAAATCTGCCCAGTACATTTACTAGGAAGAGATTTAATGCAAGTGTTCGGTATAGCAGTCCCAACCTCCACGGGATGGTGGCAAGGAGAATAGAACTGAATAGTGCAATGCTATTAGAGGGCAGGGAGATCTACATTACTGGTATAGTAATGATTTGATAGAGACAGGCCCCAGAGTGTAGTGACTCTTACAAATTTGGCATTAAGCAAATACGGCATAACAACCAAGGTGTCAGATCCATTACATTGCACAATGTATTACAGAAGATGTGCGGACCTGATTTAGAATAAAAAAAATTTCTTAGTTTTAAAGTCACCAAACTAGTATTGCATAGCCTTTTTGGGACACACTAGGTAATTCTGCAGTCACATGTAGCCTTACAAGGGATATGCAGCTGCTGTATAAGAATGAATTAACCACACATATTTCAGTCACGGAGGGTGAAGGAATGTCATGGTACCTCGTGGGTAAGAAAATAACTGAATGGGTAGGATGGACACCAGAACAGTTGGCAGGTAAGGGCATTCAGGTTCAAAAACTTAACTGGGTTACACAAGCCAGACCGACCGTGCACCTCAGGGAAGACAAACCGATACAATCCCCTGGGACATTATGACTATGTCTCCTTACCCCCATGGAAGAATCTCAATTGCAGATGATTCCAAACTCATTATGGTCGCAGGGTCAGCACGATATCGGACTGATATCCTCCTGGCCGCGACTACGGAAGAACTCTGTAAGTCCGAGACTATTCGACTACTACACTTTCTGGCACACGAAGGACATAAGGTAAATAAGTCTAAGTTACAATTTTGTAAATTAAAAGTACGTTACCTGGGTTATACTATCTCTGGGAAGGGCAGGCGATTAGATGACAGCAGAAAGAATGCTATTTTACAAGCCCCCATGCCAACTACAAAAAAAGAAATGATGTCCTTTTTAGGCATTACGAACTTCTGTCGTAGTTGGATTCCCAACTACGAAGAAGTGCACCCGCTATCAGACTTAATTTTTGCAATACCGATGGCGGCAAAGATTTGCTGCACTGGACAGACAAGGCAGTACAGGCATTTACTAGGATCAAGCAACTGATAGCTGGGTCAGCAACATTGGGGTTTCCAGATTACAGTAAGACCTTTATACAGACTGTAGATTGCAAGCAGGGATTTATGACATCTGTTTTAATGCAAATGTATGGAGATAAGTTAAGACCATTGGCATTTTACTCTAGCAAATTAGACTCAGTAGCACGAGCATTACCACACTGTGTGCAAGCAGTAATTGCAGCCGCTTTGGCGCCTGCCACGTTGGTATTGTTCCATGATCTTACGTTAAAAGTCCCGCACTCTGTAGCAGTCATCCTTCTGCAGGACAAGTTAACATTTCTGTCACCTAGCAGACATTTATCTTGTATGACTACGCTGTTATCGCAGCCACACATGACAATTGAGAGATGCACTACCTTAAATCCAGCGACATTGCTACCTGTTGCTGAAGATGGTATTCGCATGTATGCTTAGATTTCATACATTCTAAAGTTCTACCAAGACTGGATCTTAAAGATCAACCCTTACTACATGGACTGGACACTGTTTGTAGATGGGTCAGCACAAAACAGAAACAGGCACCACTCAGGTAGGGTATGCAGTTACTACTGCAACTCAGATAATAGAGGCAAGACCACTCCCGAACTTATCCGCTCAAGCAGCGGAACTGATTGCTGTGACAAGGGCATGTCTCCTTCGGAGGACAGGGATGTCACTATCTATATGGATAGTCAATATGCCTTCTACGGTGCATGTGTTTGCTCAGCAATGGAAAAATAGGGGATGGTTACAACCTCGGGAAAGACATTATGCACAAAGACCTAATCCTTGAATTACTACAAGCCGTCCAACGCCACGGGTTTGGCCATCTGTAAATGCTGCTCATACCCGTGCTAAGGACCCGGTATCACTTGGTAATGCCCTAGCAGACAAAGCAGCCAAAGAGGCAGCTATGTCCAGTACCTTTTCACTTGAAACCACACCTACAGAATTACAACCAACAGATAAATTTGATTTGCAAACCTTACAAGTCATGCAGGAACTTAGCACAGTACAGGAAAAACAACGCTGGACTAGGTATGGTGTTAGGCAGAACAAAGGAATCTATGTGGGACCGGATAATAAATATGTTTTGCCTACTAATCTTTTTAGATATGCAGCACTAGTTGTGCATGGCCCTTCCATCTGGGCCCTGCAGCTATGGTTAGAATTATCCACCTTACCTTTTGGACCAAGGGTTTCATTGCATATGCAAAACGTTTTTGTCTATCCTGCATAGTATGTGCTAAATACCACGGGGGAGGGGTCAGAGTTGCTCGCATCATTTCCAACACCCCCTATCCTTTTCATACAATATGTATGGACTTCATCGAATTGACCCCGGCACAACTAAAGAAGTTTGTGTTAGTAATAGTAGATGCATTTACTAAGTGGGTTGAGGCTTTTCCAGTGACACATCCGGATGCTCAAACAGTGGCTAAAATTGTGGTCAATCACATCGTCCCACACTTTGGACTTCCTACACGCATCTACTCTGACAACGCACGCATTTTGTCAATCAGATCATTCAGAAACTGTCTACAGTTTTCCAAATTGAATTGAAACACCATTGTGCCTACCACCCACAGTCAGCAGGGTTGGTGGAACGCCATAACGGCATTCTAAAAGGCAAGTTGAGAAAACTCATGCGAGACACATCAGTCTTGGATTACCTGTCTACCTCTAGCCCTCCTTTCCATGCGCACAACTCCCACCTCAAAAGGAGTCACCCCATTTGAGTTGTTGTATGGGAGACCTTACGCCCCGCAGTGGCAAAACTTGTTGCCTGCGGAACGTGAGGTGAGGAGATAGCTGAGTACATGAGGAAAATGCTGACCAATACTAACAGCTGTTTAACGAATGATTATTTTTCAGGTTCAAGAGACGAAGTCGCAGCAGTAACCATGAAGGACAATAATGAGAATAAGAAAAATGGTTCTATTGCAATGTTTTATTGTTTATAACTATTGTGATTGTAATATTTCTGTTTTGGCCATTTCTGTTTTTTAATGAAGCTAGCCATTCAAAAAGAGACAAACACACCAGCTGGCATCCAAACTTTAATACATATCAAGCGATTAAATATGCATATGCATCCTCAATGAATGTCTCAAATTGTTGGGTATGTACTGCAATACCTACTGTATATAGTGGCTTAATGTTAGGGACAGCCCTCTGGGAACAAATGATACTTGGAATAATTTGTTGTTTGAAACCACAGAAGTACCACTGAGAGACAAGGTGGCGCTGCCTTTTCTGGGGTGCCAAAATGGAACAGTGTGTTTTCAAAAGATTGGGAAAGTTAAGGTGGGGCTGAGCCAATGTAATTTGACAATAGTTCATAATTGTACCCTAGAAGGGCAGTGTGAGACTAAGTTTGGAGCTATAAAAAAAGACATCAATGTAAATGATATTAGTTTTGTTGAAAAAATGCTGTATGTATATGGCCTGTTATTTAAGGGGCTAAAGCCAAATGGGAGTTATGAATTTGCAACCAATATTACCATAAAACAAATGATTGTTATTTTATTTGTGGTAGGAAAGCATATAAATGGTTACCATATGGCTGGTCAGGAAGTTGTTTTTTGGGATATCTGATACCAGGTATCAGATACGCAAATGTATTACCTCAAGATAAAATACTAAATGCACGCTCTCTTAATAAACCTATTAATCCCGTAGGTAACATTGATGCGTCATGGATTTATCACCATGACTTGGCACACGCCAGCAGCAAAGGACTCTCACATATGGACCTAGGCGATGATGTAATTGCTTGGGCTGGTATTTTGCCAGCGTATGGGACAGTAAAATCCATCTGAGAACTGAGAAAACTGTCAAAACTGTTAGAGACTCTGAGTAATGTGACATTTTCAGTGCTAGAATTGGTGATGGGCTAATTAACGCGATGAGAACCGTAGTGTTGCAGAACCGTATGGCTTCGATTTCACCCTAGCGGCGAAGGAAAAATAATTCAACAAGTTTTTGAACTGACTAAACCTGGTCCAAACCCCTTGACTGACTTTTTCCAAAACCTGTTTGGAAACTGGGGTTCTGTGTTGATGAACATTTTAATTGCTGTATGTGTTGGTGCAATCATATTTTTGCTGCTTGGCTGCTGTTGCATACCATGTATCAAAATGATAATATTGAAGGTTATCTCTGCCAATGCTACAAAAGCATATTTCTCTGATTATGAGAAGGTATACAACGATCTGGGATTGTGTAAAATAAACAATATACAAAATGTTGTAAGGGGAAATGTGGAAAATACTGAAGTCAACATATTTTGTATTCTGTATTTAAAGGGTTAAGCAGAAAAATGTTCACTGCGTGCAAACTGAAATGTTCTGGAAAATGTTGATCACTGAGGAATGCAGGAGTTAATCTTAAACTACTGATAAGGAAGTTAATGGTGCAAGAATAACTGTGGTACTGGCTGGTAAAAACAAGTAATCAAACTATCAATTTTAATGAATGTTCTGTGTGCTACGTGTATGTACGTGCAGGAGGGTCTATATAAGGAGAACTCAAAGTACAAGTAACCAGACTGCTGGCATATTACTATCATGTAGCAGATCTCCATGCATGTAAAATTAAAGCTGTTTTACTTGCTTACAAGAACTTGGTGTGATTCTTCCAGAATATGTTAGAAGAGTAAAATCTTTCGACACAACCCCTACCTGTATCACAGCAGGACAAAGACTGCCATATATGTGGAGGACAAAGGCAGGAATGCAGGGCCATACCTGCAATATTGCAGTTACACACCCTGGAACATGCTGGTGTTACAGGATGTGTTGCAACATACCCTAATGCAGGAATAAGACATCAGGTACACAAATGGATATAGCCATGTACTGCTAGCATGCAACACACACACTGCCAGTGTAATATCCAACACAACACCTGTGTGGTGGACAAACAACACATGAGAGGCACACCTCTGTCCAGCTAGAGGATAGGCCCACAGTAGTGAGCTATGCAGACAGACTGCAGTCCAAGGTAAACTAGTATGTATACACACACACACACACACACACACACACACTGTAACACCAGTACTATGCAAAGCATTACACCATTACACCACTGTACTCACAGTCTGTCTGTATGTCCCAATCCTCCTACATATATGTGGCTGCCCTGACTGTGCATGTTCTCCTGTAAGAGGTATTTCTACCCGCTGTCTGTAACATTGATGCCCACACATAGGAAGGATGTCCATCACACAGGGAATGTACAGGGAATATGGCCACATGACCTAGGGATTCATAGTGGGTGGTTGCCATGACAGTGGTAATTGGAAGTACTACACATGTGTGCTCAGATATATATATATATATATATATATATATGGCTATCTGGATAGGTACATGTCCATATTGTCCCACCATATGTCCTGACCATGGAGTGTATCCCTACCCCAGCCCCTATAGACCCAATGTAGCAGTGCAAGGGGATGTCTGGTATGTACAGCTGGTATATTAATAGACAGTTGCTACTGCCATTGGGATTGTTGACACAGACACAGTGTGTGTGGAAGGTGACATCTGCTCATAACATGTGTGCCATTGGCTACTGACAGACATCCTAAGGTTATCATGGTAAAGTACCTGCAAATATAACAGGTTTGACAGCCATGTCACAGCACAGGGTAGGATACACCTGTGTGACAGTGCATAACCACAACCAATGTGAACACAGCCACATCCACATCCGGTACGCTAGCATAATAGTACAGTATATGGACTATCTGTCCTACACCATACTCATATGTGCCAAACACAGAATGACCCTACATATACTGGGCTGCTACACAGTCTGGTCTGATGGCTGTCTTTGGTATGGGACATTTGTGTGTCTGGCCCTACACACATGTAAGGTACAATGGTACCATACAGTGGGGCAGCATGTAACAACAGATAGAAGGGGAGCTAGAACTATGACATCTACCACAGTCTGTACACAGGCCATAGTACATATTAACAATACACACACTGCCGACATTCACCATCACTACACAGACCTCAGTACTGTACAAACATCCACAGGATTTCCAGGGTATGGCATTAAGTGTAACCCCTACTGTACAGGACATGTGTAGCACTCTGATATATCACTAGCATGTTATCAGATATGATGACACTATTTACGGGAGTACAGCACATATGCACCACTTCATGCACGACATATGTACAAAGGTTGACAGAGGTGTGGCTGACAGCACATACACCAAAGCCAGTATAGACATGTTGCTGTGATACCCTCAGTAATCTACCATTGTAACGGGGTATGTTGCAACATATGTCCAATGAGGGATATGTAGTCAGTAACTGTCATGGCCCTCACTATCAACAGACTGCAATCCTCACACTCCCCTTCTGCATTCCATGGATAGATGCATCGTGGCTAACACATGACACCAAAGGCACAACACTGCCCAGTCTTCAGATGGGCCTGCAGATGGGGATTCCTGATATACGTGGAACTGACATGTCAGGTATTGCGACATGTATGACAGGCATATCCAGACAAACACTGTTAATCCAACATTACTCCATATGCAGTACAGCACCACTTACAGTTCGTAGTCAGGTCAGGCACATCCCCCTCATGTCTGTTGCCCTCTTCCCACAGTGTATATTGTTAGAGGCAAATTCCCATCCCATCTGGAATGCTGTTTGCCAAATGACAGTTCTAGCTCCTGCTCACAGTGACAGACAAGGGCCAACACCAGCAGGATGTTCCCAGGTATTGGAGTGCATTTCCATGCAATTGGCTATGGGAATGTTACCACACCTGTTCCACATGCAATCGGCTAGGGAAGGGCTGCAATTCATACAGAGGCCATCAGCTGATCATGAGCATCACGTTAAATAAACATGTTGCTGCCTAAGCAATGCAGGTGTGGCCCTCCACATCTGCCAGAGATGGAGTGGGGGAGGCAGACAGAGGCGAATACATGTCAGAGAGGGGTGGGTGGGTGAAACCTATGCATATTTGTGTCACACACCTACCAGCACAGGGTATCAAACACCCAACAGCTATGTAGTGCTATCACAGTTCGATGCTGTTATTGGATGCGCCAGATGGGTCATCTGGTGGTGAGCACTCAGAACATATATGTGATGGTGAGTGACATTTGCAACAGGGTTTACAGTAGATATACAGTAGGTGACGTACATGTGCCTGTCCACATGAACAGGTGCCAGCGTCAGCACAGGCACACTCACACAGGGGCACACACACATTAACACACTTGGCAGGGCCAGGAGTGCAACCCGTCACTAGTGGGATTGCCACAACACATCAATGTGCAGGGAACACATGCACCACACAGGTGATATGGAGGTCGTATGGGCAGTGAGTATGACTGGGTGTCAAACATAAGGCGGCATTTTTAACTGTGCCCTGGGGGGAGTAGTGCGTGTGGATGTGGACATATGCACCATACAACACACACATGAACAAATAGGGTCCAGTTCTGTCATGCATGGGTGCACGACTGCACGGGTGTGTGGTGGCCAACAGTGCCAGCTGGCAATACAAGGGTAGGCAATGGGTATACCTTGGCATCAGCCCACATGACAATGGTTTGCATTGTGGCACAAGCCTATAGCATCTGCATTTGCCCGCACAGGTGGGTATTGCATTTGTCTAACAGTCACTTGGGTGACTATTGTGTGTGCCCAATGCTGTGCATCACTTGCCATGTCCATCTTCCCTAGTCCATGAATTGGATGCTGTCTAGGATGTGCACACCTCCCACATGCATGTACAGTGACATGTGGAACTGTACCTGGGGTGTCTGGCCCATGCTGTGAACACAGCTTATCAGCAGATGTGCCAGTCGTGCCCACATGTGGCAAGGACTGGTACTGGTCAGCAAATTTACCTGCACCTACATTGATAGCATGCAAACAGCATTTCCTGATGTCAGTGTCATCTGTCCATACAGGCCATGTTGTCAGGCATGGTATGTCCATTGTGAGTCACATGTGAAGGCACAGTGGGGTTGCTAACTGTGATTGGCAGGCCTTGATGTCACATGTATGGGCATGGCTTTGCACCCCAGCCTCTCAGCCATTTACATCTGTTATCCCTGTATGGTTGACATTGTAATATATTGTACGGCCACCATAAATTAAATTAGCAAAACTCCTCCACATTGCCCACAGGTGTCACAGACTCTCAACCACCTCTACACAGGATACAAGTTACAAACACACACACACACACACACACACACACACACACACACACACACACACACACACACACACCTGTCATGTCTGGGAGTAGAACCCCTACCTAACTAGTTTACTACACTACAGCACTATGCAGTTATATCACGTGCCATGGACATTACTGAAGTACATCTTCCCCAAAGGTGTATTTCACAATTAATGACATCAGCAGGACTACCAAAGTAGGGAATTTGTAATGTACTGCGGAGAGTAGCCTATAATGCATTGCTCCATACACAGACACTGAGACACACACATCACATCTGGAACTGGCATGGATGGAGATGGAACACTACCACCATTCTAAATCACACTACAACAGTACGCAGTTACAGAATGTGCTATGGTGATTACTGGGCTATCACGTTCCCAGAGGTGTACATCTAGGTGAGTGACAACAGCTGCCTTGGCAAAGTAGTTTATTTGTATTGTACGGAGTGTGGGTAGCCTAAAAAGCATTGCTCTCTACCCAGTCAGACATACACACACACACACACACACACACACACACACACACACACAGTTGCCACGGTTGGGGTTCGAACACCTACCTAACCAGTTTATCACACTACAGCATTACACAGTTACAGGATGCGCCACAGAGATTATGGGGCTATCATGTTCCCAGAGGTGTACGTCTCAGTGAGTGACATCAGCAGCCTTGCCAAAATTTAATATATGTATTGCACAGAGTGTGAGTAGTCTAACAAGCATTTCACTCTACACAGTCAGAGGCAGACAGGCACATACACAAACACACACTCACACAATTGACAGGTCTGGGGTTAGTACTACTACCTAACTACTCTGTCACAGCAGCAGTACACAGTTATGGGACGCGCCATACACTTTACTAAGCTATAGCTCTCCCAAAGGTGTAATTCACATTGGATGACCACAGCAGGCTTGTCATACTACTGCTATGGGGAGGGCAGTGTGCGCATGGGCCATACCCCATTCATGTGGGGGTTGACATGCCACATGCAGGAACACACAGAGTCATATGTCACAGGTGCGTGTATACAGCTACTAGATGGCTGCTTCCTTGTACAGTCTTGTTGCACAGCTGGCATGTACACCACATAGTCTGACAGGTAGTAGTGGCTAGTATCCACAGTGGGTTACATCCGCACCTCATGTGTTGGGACCCCTTAGGCTGTGTGCCAGGTGGGACAGGCCTGCATGGCTCCTTGTCACATTCACCCTCTTCCTCACATCTATGCCCGTGTGCCTGTGGCTTATTACAGTGTGTTGTCCTTACATATTTGCCTGCATTCATATCCACTGTGTGTGCAAGACAGAAGTGGTGCATACTGACGTGTTCAAACTGAGAACTACAACTTCCAGATATGTCTGGTCCACTGGTGTTTGCAAACATGGCCTTCATGTGTTTAAGTGTGTGAGCATGCCCAGTATGACCTCTCAGTATGTCAAAGACTGACATTGCCTTCATTCCTCTAAATGTGTGAGCATGCCCAGTATGGCCATCTGTGTTGCATGTGTGGATCACGTCCAGATTGTTTGTACTGCGGTGCTGACCTTTTGTTGTTCACCAGCGGGTAGCATGCTGTGTCTGCAAGGTATCCATCAGTCATTTGCCATTGACTGTTGCTACTTTTCTGCATAGCGGGGGGAGACACCTGACTGTTTCTACTGTTCTACACAGGACTGGGGGGGAACACCTGACTGTTACTCTATGTGTATGTTGGATGAGGGGGGGCGCACCTGACACTTGTACACATTTGCTAGGACTTTACTGGTAAGTCAGGTACTCCATTTCAGTCTGTAGTCTTACCTATCCTGCTGGCTAGGGCTTATCAGTGTAGTACAGATCCTAGCTTTGTTTACCTACATATTAGTGTCTGACTTCCTAGCCTTCACAACTTACATCCAACTGCCTGGCCTGCTGCGGTCTGTCTGTGTAGGCCTGGGGGTGGGGTTAACCATAGGGCACATTCTGAGGCCATAGTACAGCATTTATTTGTGTTTGTCTTCACCTGTCCTGCTGGCTGAGACTGTTGCTGGGTATGTGATCCTTCCTGACTGGTATGTGTGCCTCTTATGGACACCCCTGTCGCTCAGGCCATTTCCTGCAGTGGGTTTTGTCACCCTGTGTAGTACTGGCTACTAAGGTGACTCCAGTATGTGTTACAGATCTCATGCTGCCACTATGGGTGTCTACTCTCTGCTGCCTTGACATCCGGCCACCCAATTCCCTTGCATGTTCACATCCATACCATAGATACAGGTAAAAACACAATCTACTCCATTTGACAATTGGTAGGTTGATTGACTTACCTTGAGGTGTGCCAGACTTGTGGATGGTGCTGGAGGGCTGCCTATGTCGGATGCACATAGCACACTCCCTATACATGGTTAGGCACAGATAGTGTCATGTTTGGCATCCCTTTTACTGTCTGGGTGAGTCAGAGAGAGGTGTCATTCCCTGGGGCTCTACTGTGTTAGTGCATATGCTATGTGTTGCCTCTTTTCCAAGGTCAGGGCATACTGGGTATGCCCCCTTCTGCCTAGTGGAGGAGACTCAGGTTGTTCCTCCTCCGAGTCACTCTGTACCTGCACAGGCCTTGGCATTGGTGGGGGGCTGTGTGGCCCTGCCCCATGCTGTTCCTGCTGCAGCAGTTTCCGCAGGATCATATTGTGTAGCATAGCACATACCATTACTATTTGGGTACATGTAGCTGGTGAATACTGCAGGGCTCCACCAGATGTGTCCAGATACTGGAACCGTGACCTGAGCATCCCAAACACATGCTCTATTATATGTCTGGTCTGTCTGTGTGCATCATTATGGCGTTGTTGTTCAGGTGTTTGTGCATTTCTGATGGGTGTCATTAGCCACAGCTCCAGTGGGTACCCAGCATCCCCCACTAAGTGACCGTAGGGGATGTCCACATTGGCAAATCTGTGGTACAGCTGCGTCAGTCACCATATGTGTGAATCGTCATAGCTTCCAGGGCAGCCAGCACACACATTCAGTATAATGCCCTGGGCATCACATACGACCTGGCAGTTGATGGAGGGGATGCCCCTGTGGTTGATGTAGGCCCTACCCTGCTCACCGGGTGGTGCTTTGATGCGTAAGTGCATGCAGTCTATAGCACCCACTACCCCAGGGTAGTTAACTATTTGGTGGAAGAGACACATATTGCGGGTCAACACCTCACGTGTGTTGAGGAAATATACATGCTCACTGGCATGTGCTGACATGGCATCCAGGAATTGGTGGAATACTCTGGATGCTGATGCCTGTGAGATGCCCATGTTATCCCCAGTTGTAGTTTGGGAGGTACCTGTGGCTAGTATACCTAGGCCTACACATATCTTGGTATCCATTGGGATGGGTTCCCCTCGGCCAGTGTGGTGTGTCAGGTGTGGCCTGCACAGCTCAACGATTTGCTGTAGGAGGTCTCTGTCCACCCTATAGCACTCTACTATCTCCAGCTCATGTAGCCCCTGGTAGGTTACCCTGGGTCTGTACACTCTTCTCTGTCTCCTCACTGTGAGTTGTTCAGCGGCATTGACATCCTCACCACCCTCAGCCTGTTGCACATTTTGTTCTATGTTGCCTGCTGCAGCCCTTCTCATTTTGTAGGTTTAATTTTAAAATGTTCCTGCTTGTATACACCAGTGGTGTAGAGTGTGGAAAAACCAAGGTGGTAGGTGTTTGCTTGGTTTATAGTGGTGTTCTGTGCTGGACTGGTCTGCTTCCTGTGTGATTAGCTGATTTTGATACTTTTCACCTGGCAACACAACTAGGTCTCCTTGATTACCTTCCTACTGCTGTTTTCCCTTCCCATTGCCTCCCTGTTTAGGCCCATGTGCGTGCCGCGCGAACGGAGTGCTCAAATGTGCACGGATCTGCTTTTTCCTGGTTTAACTTCCTTCTTCTTCCTGTATAACCCGGTGCATGGTGTGCACACCCGCTTACACTTTGTAAAGAATGCTAGGCAGGTTTAGACACACCCCTAGCTTAGCTGTGCTATGCTAGGAGCAATCCCGAGCCACATGTCTCCAATCCATTTACAGTATGCCTGACACACACCCGATGATGTCATCTATATCCTAGTCTTACATCCAGCTATTTATACTCTTACACTCTTGGGACCTGCCTCACACCCAGGGAAAATCTGGGATTCACTAACCCTTCGCTCATTTGCATAGGATTGCCTGCTAATGCATAGTTACATGTTCCACACTGACCCTTCCCCCTTAGCAACCATTACGCACTGGCCAAGTTATCTTCTGACTGCCATTGACTTGCATGGCAGAATACTGATTTTAATTAGAATGCTTATTTTAAGTTTATTTTATTGATTTCCCCCGATCCCATTTGCACGTTGCTGCCCTATACTTAACCAGGCGAGATCGACGAAAAAAATTAAAAGTTGTTTTTTTTTTTATTTATTAAACCTTTTGCAATGCCAATGGCCTTCTACTTGGCCATTGGCATGCTTCCTCAGTAATATGCATCCTTTATTTGGATCTGTCATAGCTCTGTTTTGTGGTTTGCAGAAATGTACTCGGTTACTAACAGAGTACATTTCTGCAGACTGCACTCATCCTGCACTGACAGCTGACAGCTTCCTGGATCACAAATTACCCTCATTTGCATGGTTTTCACCTGCAAATGAGGGTAATTTGCATACAGGAGCTCAGTCCGTGTAGGATTAGCCTAAGAGCTCACGTGCACTTCCTGGGAGCTAGTTCCTGGATCACACGTCGGCCATATTGCCAAAAATAGCTCTTAAACTAATCCTGCACACTATAACTGGCTTCATAAATCCAGGGGAGAGACTATTTTTAATGTCAAAAAGTATAAAGATAATTATAGAAGAAGCAGTGCAAACATATTTTCCAGACCATATGGCAATATGAATGGAAACTGAAGAAAATAAAGAATATATAAAAATAGGAAAGGAATTAAAAGGATAAATGAAAAAGAATGAAATGAAAAAAGAAACATACATCAGTTATGGAAATGTCATATAACTATAAGACATTGTTGTAATAATTGAACAAAATGGTGGTTAATATTTAAAGAAAAATATAAGCTAAATTATTTACAGTGGGACTGTGGATTAAGACAAAAAGAAAAACATGACTATATGGAAATAGAGAAGAATGCATTAGAATGTTTGGAAAGAAATGAGAATGCATATTATAGAAAAGAAGAGAAATATAAAAGGAACCAAGAGAAATTAAAGAGACTGTTGTATAAACAAAGACATTTTTGCAAGGAAAAGAGAAGAGGTTAGGGAAGTGGAAAAATAGCAAAACAGAATTATGGAAATTGTAGTACAATATGTTATAGTAATGGTGAGGAAAAGAGAGTTAAAATGAAAATGATTGGAATGTTAAGCAATTTACTAAAGAAATAAATAAAGATATGGATAAATGGATTTCCATAATGGAATTAGACACGGTAATAAAAAAGTGAATCTTAATTCTGCGGCAGGTTTAGATGGTATAGATTATTTAATGTATAATGATTTGGAGTTATGGCAAAAAGAAATGTTAAGTATATTAAATGAATAGTTAAAAGATGGTATTTGTTATACACAGATATGTAGTGGCATTATGAAATGTATATGGAAGAAAGGAGAGTAATTGGAGACTGGTTGTATTAAATAATACTGACTATAAAATATTTGTGAAAATAATACAAATAAGAATAGAGAATAAGATACATAAAATGCTAGAGTTAGTAGTTATGGAATTAAAGGAAAAGAATGTCAGGAAGTATTAATGATTGTTAGATAAATGATAGATGATATTTAAAAAGGAAGTAATGGAGCAAAACTATTCATAGGGGATATACATAAAGCATTTGATACAATAGATCATGATATAGTATGGGGGTATTATCATCACCCTGTGATGAGGTCTGATCGGGAGACACATAATGGGGGGTATTATCATCACCCCATATGGTAACTTCTCTCTGGTCTGTCCCTACAAGCCATGAAGTCCATGGCTGTAGGAAGGTCTGAATGTGAAGTGGCCAATGCTTACCAACAATATTCAAATTACACAGACTATTGCTGAGATTACTTCACTGTCAGCTATGCCACCTCTAGCCACTGGCAGCATCACATTCACAGATGTAGATGTTCCTTAGGGTCAAAATGTGGGACTCCTTACCAAGCTGCTTACAAATCGTCATGTAGTTCTACACCTTCATTATCCCTGTTGGCAGATAGAGTGCCACCCATGCTCATGGCTATCATCCAAGTCACTGATGATGATGCTCTGTAGGCTTTCACCATGTGACACCCAGTCTGGGTGCACACACATGATCATATGCCTCCCCTGCCAAGGACCTTATCAATTCCCAAGACTTCAAATCACCACAGTGGACACTACAATCATCAAAACACATATGCTTAACCCCACCACTGGTGAATGTGATCCCTGGCTCCCACAGCCCCCCTCCTGAGTAAGTAGCCCTATATCCTATAATAGAATTAATGTCACCTGTCACTGTGTCATCCCACTCACCTACGCAAGTGATGATGGCTGTGCCCTGCCCACCTCTAACCTTTATGAGTATATTTATATCTGCTGCACAGTGTGGCTAGTCCATGCACTGTCTTGCATAGACTGAGAGTGATAACATATGCATCATGTTGTTCTGTGTTGGCTGTCATGGCCATAGCTGTGGACAATATGCCACTTCTTTGTCAGTGCTGCACTGTATTATATTCAACTGCAAATTACCTGGGATACCACTACTATTTGTTTGTCCTCAAACATTATTCCTACCCTTCTGCTTCTGGTTCTACTACTATGGTGGACTCTGATGGGATATGATTTTAATTCAGGATGCAAGTGCATATTGCAGCACCCCACCTGATATTTTGAAACAGCAGAAACATTATTTTTATTTCCCATATATGAGCTCCATGATATCCTGGGTTTTGTTGTAGGTTGTGATGTGTGTCATCTCAGTCACGGCCTGTGGATTATGGACAGGGATCATCATTCACTGCTCTAAGACATATCCAGCATCACCTGCTACACACAATGATCAGAATATTGTATTTGATCTGCTCTTTGCCTGCATAGTGTGTATGGTACTCTATGTGACCCACCTACATGAGTACCTTTCATCTAGATGACCCTTTGAGAAGTCCACCACATGAAACAATGGTGTAGGTTGGATGTGTGAATCATGGTAACTGCCTGGGTAGCACAAAGCATTTTATAGATGATGCTCTGGGTATTACATATTGCCTGGCAATTCAAAGAGTGATCACCCATCTTCTTAAATGTATTTCAGCACCTGGGGACCAAGTAGAGCCTTCATGGAAATGTATGTAAAAACTGTTGTCAGACCCCACTCTGATGGACCTCCTGCATAGCCACAAAACAAACAGCACCAGAATTACCCATTCTAAAGATTTAAACATTGCCTGTGATATAAATAGGACCTGGAGAGACAGGTATGCATCCCAGAGACTACCCCATCTCTGGAACAGGCTCCCCATCTATGTAAATCAGAGTTCCTCCTTAACCCAATTCAACTGTAACTTGGACAATTAGATGGGGAACAGGAAATGCATCCCTGGTTTGCCACCTATGCCTCTAACAGACACAGGCAACCTGTAAATGTTTCATCTTCCAAGCCCCTACTTACACTTATCAAGGGTACCAAAACGTATTAGACATTTGGGATGCATGGCTAGGCTTAAAAAAGCTCTTGTGGTTGTTAGCCTAGTAAACACCTATGAACCTATTAAGACCTCAGAAAAATAGTCCATGCTGTGAAATGCAGGTATGGTAATAGTTTTCTCCTCGGCAGTCTTGGGGAAGGATGTATGCTCCTCTACATGCTGCAGCATGATGAGAGATTGGTGTAAGCTAAGGAAGGTTAACACCTGTGCTATAACTAACAAGTTCCTAGTAGGTCAATAAAAGGTCCCTTTAACTAAGTGTTAACCTTACACAAACTTTCATGCCCACACATACAGATTCCTTAATTCTGCTCATGAACAACACAATTTGACTAGGTCACATATGATCTACCTGACCACATGTTAGTGGTCCACTGTCTTGTGCTCTATGAAGTGATGGCATGTATGCTGCTGACAATTCTTTATTTGGTAGTATAGATGGCCAAAGCATGCAATGTTGCAGACAGTAGTGACTACTAACACATGTTTTTCGAAATGACTGCTGTTGCTCCTAGCATCTCTGCTTCCCTGAGTGCCAAAAATCCATAGTTTTTACAGTACTGTGCACCACATTGCAGACTGCCTGTTTTATGCATTTTGAAGTTGGTCTGATGCTGCATTTGCATAATACATGAGCTTCATCTGCATAAAATTCTTCATTTCAGTATCATCATCCAATCATTTGCATGCGGTACATACAGGCTAATTTTCTCCTTGCACAGCTGTACTCTCTGTGTTTCTGAATCATCCAGCCCTGCATGTTGCTGTTTCCTGCACTAATCTGAGCTTCACACTGTGCCAAACTTCTATGAATCCTAGTCACAGTCAAGCTAACACCACCATAAAAAGTCAGAAGGCAAAATACTTATATCTAAATTCACACTAAGATAATACATTTGATTCCAGTCCCTAATCCAAGAGTCACTAAGATCAAAAAATAATAATACATCAGTTCAAAACTGTGATACATATTTTGTCCACAACAGGCAACATTTTGTCACATTAAGTCTGATCTACAGAACAGATTTAAAAAGTGTATATGCATATGTCATGGTAACTATCTAGCTGTATACTTATCCCAGGAGTACTTTTTTCCAACACTCTGTTTTCTCTTTTTTCTACATCACCCATAATTTCAATAGCATCCTCAGCAGATACTTCAAAGTTACTTTTTCATTTCCTAATTATAATCTTTTTCATAATCAACAGCAATAAAGTCAATAGATCCCAGTCAAAGTTGTATTGTAGAGTAAAAACATATTTTTGGTCAGCACCAAATTCTTACTCAACAGGTTCTTAGCCAGTGCTCTTTTTACTAAATGTTGCAACTCCAACTTATAAAGTCCAGATTTTGACATGTCTAAACATTACACTGCATCTGCTTGAGGAAGTATCTTTTTTAAAACTACTCAGAGTATAAAACACTTACACAAACACTGCTCTGTAAATTTCTGAAAAATATAGATTTAGTGGCATAATTCAGTAACTGACAAATCTATTGCCAGCTAACCACATCCAAGTCTTGGCCTACTGTACTTACCCATACCAGCCTCATTTGGTTGCCTCATTACTTCTTAATTCCACCAAAGCTCTACATGTCCTACTAATCAGTTCATAAGTAACTTGAAAATTGCCTCAAACTTCTAGCAACAAGGACTTCAAAGTAGGTAGAATGTGAGTTAAAAGATGTATAAGACCCATAAATCCTGCACATCCAAAACCTACCTCAAATTCTGTGTGCAACACATTATACAACCCAGACTTCAGTTTAATCTAATCAGTTACCCCTTGCATTCCCAATAAATATTATTGGTTCTCAGTTTTTTTTCCATATCCTTAACATAGTTTCTGCTTAGAGACAAATCTTACTCTCATCAACATGCAAAATTAAGTTAACTCTGGGTTTAACCTCATGTACCAACAAAAGTTGCTTTAAAGTCCCCCAGTGTCTGTTTCAAAAGATGGGAAGAGGATATCCTTCTACCATAATATAAACAAGGATAATCCCTGTCAAAATTGTTTTGTTTCATCATAGTTATGCAATTGAAGAAAACAGAGTAAATTCACAGAAACTACACCATTATGTAAAAGGATCCAAAACATTCAGCCCCCTGTCTTTTTTGCCATAATCAGCTTCTCCCAAGACACATAGGTTCATAGGTAAATACTAGACTAGCTGCTCTTATGGGTCATTTTAAACCTAACCAATTTCTTTTTGTGCTCAAATTAACCTATCCCATTTGGTTAGAGATTGGCCTTACCCATTCCATGGTCTATAATTACATATTACCCCTAATGAGAATAACTGGGATCATACCATAGATAATCTGAGGGACCCATGCATGGGATAAAGCATTTAGGGGCTGCCTCTGTCTACCAGCATACAACATAGATAACACCCCACTCCAAAAATGAGAATGATATTAAAGATCTTGGAACTTTGGTTGATAACCCCCTCTCCTTTTAATCATTGTGCAATGACAGTAGTCAGAAAGTCCTTCCATATAGCACAGCTAATAACCAAAAGAATATCACTGGGATTTGAAGAGACCATTACCCCCCCCCCTTATATTTAGTGTTAATTAGGCTAATCATTCGATACAGTGCCCCTTTGGGATGTACATCACCGGAAATAAGAAACAACTAGAAAGACCCTAGAGGTTCATATCTAAGAAGATCACTAGATTAAAATCTCTAAACTGCCAGAAAAGAGTGGAAGCATTATTTTTTTATGCAGTATCTTATAGACATCTGAGGGAAATCTAGGTCTTGCCTTCCATGCCATTAAGAATTCATTAATCCTGGATCTCTTGTATCTCCACAGATCAAATAGTCCAATGAATACTAGAACCACCAATCTAAATTTTCCTCAGCAAATAAACAAAACATGATGGTGAGGTTCATTACACATCATCTTCCTCACATTTGGAATAGATGCCCATGACAAATCAAGCAGTGTGATACATTATCTTTCCTCAAACAGGAACTAGATAATTGGATGGGTATTCACAAAGTCACCCTTTGCTTGACTGGCCTTACCCTCCTTCAAAAAGGAGGTATAGTTTAAGGGTAGATACAGGCAATGCATAAATGTATGTGAGACTCAGTTGTCTTGTATTTCCTATTTTTGCTATGAGTCATATGAAATATTGTCAACATTTACTATCCAGGCAATCATGTCCTCCCACTGCACTGATGTCTACAAGCACCTCATCCTCTGTCTAATGTTTTAGCTCCTGATCCATTCTATGACTCATTAGTAGGACACAATTACCAGGTATGGTATTCAAGAGTACTTCAAGTCTCCTACTCCATGAAGTTTACTTTTGTCGTCTTCTATTCACTCACTGCATGAGAATAGGCTAGATGTCAATACAAGCATGCACATCAAATATTGTATCAACACTATGTTATCTAACAGAAATTAACATTGTGTTACAATATAGGTAGGGGTGCAGCAGTAGCATTGTTGCCTCACAGCAAGAGGCTCTCCCGTTCGATTCTCGGTTTGGGTAGGGAGTGCCTTCTGTGTGGAATCTGCATGTCCTCCCCACGGTCAAGTGGGCATTTGAAAGACATGCATTGAATGGGCGTGCCTTCATTGAAGGTTGGGCATCGGGTTGGCAACTCGACACCATAAAAAACAACTGCCAATCATTAGCGGACTGGAGTTCCGCTGTGGCGACCCCTAACAGGGAAATGTCGAAAGACAAACAACAACAACAACATTACAGTATAAGTAGCCTAAACATTGTAATATCCCACCAAATATTGCCTGACCATTACAACAGCTTCTGAAATCACTACAAACGCACAATGTCAATAAACACTCTAATATAACCTGCAGAAATACTGAAATATTTGCCTAGTATGCAAAGCATATTACTTTCAAATGTTAAATTCAACTGTTTAATTATAAGCAATAACCTAGTCCTTCAAATGATATACTACCAATGTCTAATGATGGCATATCGGTATGAGAATGATATTTAAATAGCAGCCAGTACACGTGAATATCCAATTAGGCTATGTCCACAATTAGTTTCATGAATCGTTAATGATACCAGTCACATAGCAGCAACTCTGCAGATGAACACTTGAATGTGGTTCTCAATATCCCCAGATTCAACAAACTCCATGCAAGAATAAGACTATTCTTGCACGAAGTGGTTCATGTCCATTTAGAACAGCAGCGTGCCTTGAATATTCATGATGATGCGCTGCTGTACTTCCTATACGGACATGAACCATGAACGACTGCAGGGGGCATGTCCAAGTAGTGCGCGGACCCTAAACACACCCCCTCCACTCAGAAAGTGTCATACGGCACTTTCTAAGCTGAACTGGCATAATATTAGAGGTTTGCTCTAATATTATGCCAGTATTTCAGTGTCCGCGGACACTGAAATGAAAAAATGATCATTTCATTGTCCGCAGACACTGAAATAAAAATTGGCAACAAGAAAGCAATGTAGGGGGTATGTGACAGGATCTGTGACACACCCCCTGCATTGCTAAAGTGCCGTATGACACTTTTGCAACCTGCTAAAGCAGGAAATGTTTGCAAATGCACACATAACAGGGGATAAATCCCCCAAAAGTGAAAAAGCACAAATGTAGCCCACAAATATAGAAAACTGATAGAGAACAGGTCATGCAGTAGCATGAATTACATAAGGGTTGAAGTCTGAAAGCAAATGTATGTCAATATTCCCTCACAGCAGTGCATGTTAACAAAGGCACAAATGATGGGGGGAATAAATACTACATTAGGGACAAACCTGAAAATTGCTCTCACACACTTAGAAAGTTGATAGATAACAGGATATGTATTAGCAAGAATCCCTGAAGGATAGAAGCCTGAAAGTCAAATGAATGCCAGTATTTCATGATTGCAGTCCCAAGTAGTTGTCAGAACACCACTGTTCTGTTCTCACAGCACTGTGCGAGGCATAGTACAGCTAAACGGACAGCTTAACACTTTAAGAAAATCCAGTAAGTGAAAGAATCAGGGTTTCTTGTAGCTTTACTGAGATTTCTTAACTTTAATACTTTTTTTATTTTTTGTAAAACTGCAACACAATACAAATGGCAACACATCAGAATATATACAACATACAGCACTTCTAAATACAAAGAATTCCAACACACAAATTACTTACAGCCGGAGATGTGAATGCCAGGGCCTGGGAAAAGAAGATCATGACTGCACTTCAAGAGGGCTAAAAGTGAAAGAAAGCTGCTTCCTGACTGAGTTACATCACTTCCTGAGGCTTGCTATAATGCTGTAAAACAAATTAATCTAACTGTTATAAATAAAAGGCCACTAGATGGCAGCAACAGATAAAAAATGTGCAAACTGTAGAACTACAATATAAACTGCCTGAATTGCTATGAAGGGCAGAATACTCCCTGCCTGCCATATTACGGGATGCCACTACACTTATTAATATTACTACACACTTAAGGTTGCCACCCATCCCCTTGTCAGTGGGACACTCACGGGTTAAGCCACCTTATCCCATTGCCTGCTGTATCAAGTAGTGGAACATCAAAAGTTCCACTTTTGCGACCTCACTGAATTGCTGTGGAAAAGTCACAATTACTTCCATCTTTTTCATGGCAATTCAGTTACGTCACCAACCTGGACTTGCAGGCAAAGCTGCTGCCTGTTAGGTCAGGGTGCTTTAATTCATGCAGCAAGGGGTGGGGATTGGGGCAGGAAGAGCCCTGCAAAGATCGCTGCTGTTGGAACACTTTGTTTTAAGCACTTCTACAGCTGCTAAAAAAAGACCGAGATTTTTTTTTTTTTATAACAAGCGATCCAGCCAGCCATCCATCCTCGTCCAGCCAGCCAGCCAGCCATCCATCCATCCTCCTCCAGCCAGCCAGCCAGCCATCCTCCTCCATTCAAGCCAGCCAGCCAGCCATCCTCCTCTTCCAACCAGCCAGCCAGCCAGCCATCCATCCTCCTCCAGCCAGCCAGCCAGCCAGCCCGCCAGCCATCCATCCTCCTCCAGCCAGACAGCCAGTCAGCCATCCTCCTCCAGCCAGTCAACCAGCCAGCCAGCCATCCTCCTCCTCCTCCAGCCAGACAGCCATCCTCCTACAGCCAGCCAGCCATCCTCCTTCTCCATCCAGCCAGCCAGCCAGCCATCCTACATCCATCCAGCCAGCCATCCTACATCCATCCAGCCAGCCATCCATCCATTCATGCAGCCAGTTATCCATCCAGCCAGGCATCCATCCATCCAGCAGCTACTCCCACCAACCAGTTAGCCACTCTAGCCAGCCATCCATCCAGCCCCCAGCCATTCATGCAGCCAGCCATCCATCCATTCATGCAGCCAGCCATCCATCCAGCCATGCATCCATTCATTTAGCCATCCATCCATCAAGCCATCATCCAGTCATTCACTCATCCAGCTGCTACTCCCACCAACCATCTAGCCACTCCAGCAGCCATCCATCATACTCATAACAGCATCTCCTTCACCTTCACCACTCTGGTGGTGACGTCATGATAGAGGGTGTGGCCAGTGTCATATTGGTCACACCCCCATGTCCCACTTTGGCCCACTTAAAAGGTGGCAACTCTATATAATATAAACTGCCTGAATTGCTATGAAGGGCAGAATACTCCCTGCCTGCCATATTACAGGATGCCACTACACTTATTAATATTACTACACACTTAAGGTTGCCACCCGTCTCCTTGTCAGCGGGACACTCACGGGTTAAGTCACCTTATCCCATTGCCTGCTGTATCAAGTCATAGGAGACCTCAAAGGTCCCGCTTTTGTGACCGCACTGAATTGCCATGGAAAAGTCGCAAATACTTCCGTCTTTTTCACGGCAATTCAGTTAGGTCACCAACCTGGACCTGCAGGCAAAGCTGATTTCTGTTAAGTCCAGGTGCTTTAATTCATACAGCAATTGGCTGCAATTCATGAAAGGGATAGGGATTGGGGCAGGAAGAGCCCTTCAAAGATCACGGCTGTTGGAGTGCTTTGTTTTAAGCACTTCTAAAGCTGCTAAAAAAAGACCGAGATTTTTTTTTTTTATAAAAAGCGATCCAGCCAGCCAGCCATCCTCCTCCATCCAGCCAGCCACCCAGCCATCCTCCTCCTCCAGCCAGCCAGCCATCCTCCTCCAGCCAGCCAGCCATCCTCCTCCATCCAGCCAGCCAGCCATCCTCCTCCTCCAGCCAGCCAGCCAGCCATCCATCTTCCTCCAGCCAGCCAGCCATCCATCCTCCTCCAGCCAGACAGCCAGTCAGCCAGTCAGCCATCCTCCTCCAGCCAGCCAGCCAGCCAGTCATCCTCCTCCTCCATCCAGCCAGCCAGCCAGTCATCCTCCTCCTCCAGCCAGCCAGCCAGCCAGCCATCCTCCTCCTCCTACCAACCATCCATCCTCCTCCTCCAGCCAGCCATCCTCCTCCAGCTAGCCAGCCAGCCATCCTCCTCCACCATCCATCCAGCCAGCCAGCCAGCCATCCTCCTCCTCCATCCAGCCAGCCAGCCATCCTCCTCCTCCAGCCAGCCAACCAGCCAGCCATCCTCCATCCATCCAGCCAGCCAGCCAGCCATCCTTCATCCATCCAGCCAGCCAGCCATCCATCCATTCATGCAGCCAGTTATCCATCCAACCAGGCATCCATCCATCCAGCAGCTACTCCCACCAACCAGTTAGCCACTCTAGCCAGCCATCCATCCAGCCCCCAGCCATTCATGCAGCCAGCCATCCATCCAGCCATGCATCCATTCATTCAACCATCTATCCATCAAGCCATCCATCCAGACATTCATCCATCCAGCTGCTACTCCCACCAACCAACTAGCCACTCTAGCAGCCATCCGTTGTACCCATAACAGCATCTCCTTCACCACTCTGGTGGTGATGTCATGGTAGAAGGTGTGGCCAGTGTCATATTGGCCACACCCCCATGCCCCACTTTGGCCCACTTAAAAGGTGGCAACTCTATACACACAATAACACATTTTAACCATTTTCAGAAACAAGAACTACAATGTCCAAGACTGGCCTCAAATAAACTTTAGCAGTTCCTTGTTTGACAACTCCTACTTCCACCTTTCTCACTTTACCATCTCTGCTTGGCAATGTGTCAATGATAAGTCCCACAGGCCTTTCATGCCTGCATTTTTGACTGTCCTTCATTAACACATCACCTACTTTAACATTTGGATAGTCTCGAGTCCACTTTCTGTGACTTTGTAAGGTGGGCAAGTATTCCCTTTTCCATCTTTTCCAGAAGGTGTCAGCAAGACTCTGAACTTGCTTCCATTGTTTTACATGAAGGCCTGTTGTTTTAAAGTTACCAGAAGGAGCCAACAAAGAGTTTGTCTTTTGAGTCAAAAGCATGGCTGGTATAAAAACCTCAGGATTATCTGGATCGTTTGACACTGGTACTAAAGGTCTTGCATTCATAATAGCCATAACTTCTGCCATAAAGGTACTTGAACTCTCATGGGTCAGATGAGGAGGCTTATCTTGCAGCAACATTGCATCCAAGATACATCTAGCTACACCTATTAGTCTTTCTGAAGCACCTCCCATATGAGATGAGTGTGGAGGATTGAAGACCCAAGTGCATCCTTTGTCTTGTAGATAATCTCATACTGCTGTATCACCTGCAAAAATATTCAGTTCCCTACAAGCTCCCACAAAGTTTGTCCCTCTATCAGAGTGAAGTAACTTTGCTGGGCCACAGATTGAAAAGAATCTTCTCAAGGCATTAATAAAACTGGAAGCTGACATAGATTTAATCGGTTCTATATGTACAGCTCGTGTAGACAGACATGTAAAAAGTACTGCCCAGACTTTGTTGCCAGCACTACCTCCCCTAGCTTGGTGGGTTACCACTGTCCACTGGCCAAAAACATCAATACCTACGCTAGTGAATGGTGGTTCAGGAGTCACTCTATCTTCTGGTAAATCTGCCATCTTTTGACTTTCTAATCCCCTTCTCAGTTTACGACAGATAACACAGGCGTTTACCACCAAGGATCCAGAAACCTGCAGCTCTGATTGCACCTTCTGTTATGTGACGTCCTTGATGAGCCACTTGGTTATGGTAATATCTCACAATCAGTGTAGCAATGTGATGATTGTGGGGGATGATAATTGGTTGCTTCTCTTGTTCAGTCAATGTTGCAAAGGACAAGCGTCCACCAACTCTCAGCAGTCCATCTTGATCTATAACAGCACTAAACTTCTTGATATGACTTTGTTTTGGCAATGTCTTTTGCTCTTTTATGCAGTCATATTCCTTTTTGAAATGTTTGTGCTGAACAGAATAGATGATCACATTCTTTGCTTGTGAAAGTTCCTCTATGCTAACTTGCTGATGAAAACTTTTCCAGCCTCTAAGTAGAGAGCTATCTGATTTTCTCTGAAAACTTCTGGCAATATGAATAAGTCTGGCTATAGTTTCACCTAGTGTCTACCAGTTTGAAAATCTTTCAAAACAATGTGAATGAATAGTGGAATCAAAGGCTCTAGTGCTGAAGCTTGCAACTGCTGGTTTAATTTCAGGATCAGCTTCAGGTTCTATGAGAGGATAACCAGTAGCCTTGTCATTTGAATTGTCTTTAACTGGCTGGTAAAGAAACAAAGGGCCTGAGAACCATATAGTGTTCTGAAAGCAGGCTGTCTGTGTGGGCCTTGTAGCATAATCAGCAAGGTTTTGCTCTGTTGGTACATAGAACCACTGATCAGGATAAGTTACCTGTCTGATTCTATTTACTCGATTAGAGACATACAGAAATAATCTTCTAGAGGTATTGCAGATGTACCCCAGGACGGTTTTACTGTCTGTGAAGAATTTCACAACATCCAGTTCCAAGTCTATTTCATCTCTGATTAGCTCATACAGTTCTACTGCTAATACAGCTGCACATAGCACCAAACGTGGGATTGTATGTGCTGGTCTAGGGCTTAACTTAGACTTTCTCATAACGAATCCAACATGACATACACTTACTGCATCAGCTGTTTTCAAGTAGGCTACTGCACCTATAGCTGTGATGGATGCATCTGAAAAAATATACAGTTCCTTTTTACAGGCTACTGTAAGTGAAACAGGCCCATAACATCTGGGTATCTTTAAGCCTTTCAAAGCCTGCAAAGACTCCTTCCACTGAATCCACTCATGCAGTCTGTCTTGTGCGTGTAATGCATCCCATTCCCATTTCCCAGATGACAGTTCATGGACTAAGGCCTTACCTTTTATAGTCGCCAGTGCAACAAACCCAAGGGGATCATAAAGGCTGTTCACAGTAGCTAAGATTCCTATTCTGGTGAAGGGTTATTCCTCTGAAGAGACCTGAAAAACAAAGCTGTCTGTTCCTAGATCCCAGCCTAGTCCTAAACGTTTCTGAAGAGGAAGGGAATCTGTACCCAAAGATCTTTAAGGTCTTTAGCTCTATCTTCTGCAGGAAAGGCTTCCATGACCTGTTTTCTGTTAGAAGCAACCTTATGAAGCCACAGATTAGATTCTGCAAGCATCTGCTTTGTTTTGTTGAGAATGTCACTTGCTATCTCAGGAGTGCTAGCAGATGCGAGCCCATCATTTATATAGAAATGTCTCAACACAAAGTGTTTGGCATTGTGTCCATAATCTTCAGCTCCTTTTAGGGCAGCTTTATGCATACAGTATATAGCCACAGCAGGAGAGGGACTGTTGCTGAAGACAGGTACTCACATTCTGTACTCCACTACTTCTTTGTCTATGTCATGATCTTTGTACCAGAGAAAATGTAAATAATCTTGGTGGTCCTCTCTCACCAGAAAACAATAAAACATCTGCTGCACATCAGCTGTGAAGGCTATGGGCTCTTTTCTAAAGTGCATGAGGACCCCTAGTAGAGTATTGCTTAGATCAGGAACACTTAATAGTACCTTATTTAAAGAAATACCTTTACATTCTGCACTGGAATCAAACACAACTCTTATTTGATCAGGTTTGTGTGGGTGGTAAACACTAAACCTTGGCAGATACCAGTGTTCTTTACCTTGATCCAGTGGTCCTGAAATTTCAGTGTGATCATTATCCAGTAACCTTTTGATGAACTCTGTAAAATCTCTCTTTACCTTTGGCTTTTTTGTAAGGTTCTACGAAGAGAGTTCAGGTGCTTCATGGCTTGTTCTCTATTACAAGGTAAACGATACCTGGGTGTGCAAAACGGCAGAGGGGCCACCCAACTGTTATTATCATCCTGGTAAGTCTCTCTTTCCATGATTGGGAGAAAGGCTTGATCTTCTATGGACAGGGCTTGTTTATTATCATCCTTTGATTTCTGGAACACTGAAACTCCAAGATTGTCAGTTTCTATGTTAAAGCTGGTATCTTCTTTGCTGTATGAAGAAGAGTCCCAAAACCGTGTTAAATTATCAAAGCTGTTTTTAACAGTAAAATTGTTTTGGCATAGACTGAAAAAGGATGTGTGGCCATTTGTTAACACAGATGTCTTGAAGGAACTGATGCTGTTTGGCTGGTGAGCTGATCCCAGGCAAACTTCTCCTACAATGACCCACCCCAAGTCAAGTCTCTGAGCATAAGGGGTGTTGACTGGTCCATTAATTTGCTCATGCACTTTGTGTACTTCTAAAATGTCTCTTCCAAGAAGCAAAAGGATAGAAGCACCAGAATTAACAGCAGTAATGAGGTGAGCAATTGGGCGAAGGTGAGGGTGATGATAAGCCACCTCTGGAGAAGGAATGTCTGACTTGTCATCAGGTATCATGTCACACACCAGTGTAGGTAATAGGAATCGCTTTTACTTATCAAAATATTCAATAACAAAGTCTATGGCTCTTCTGCCTGCAGTTTCCATAATGCCTGCACATTTCTTTAGAGTATAGGGAGCTGCAGCTGTTTTAATGTTAAAGATATCGAAAAAGTCTGACCTTGCAAGTAATTTGTTGCTCTGCTCATCAAGAACTGCATAAATCTTCACTGCTTTGTCTCTTTTCCCAGTGGGATACACAGTGACTAAACAGATTTTAGAACATGACCATGGATTTTTACCTTGGCCACAGATTTCAGTGCACTTAGACATCACTGAACAAGGGGAATCCTCTTTTTGCGCCCTGCCCTGATCTTTCCTGGCTTCTACCATCCCTGCTGGTTGTGGGGGTGGATCAGAGTGTAAGGCCACTATGTGTTTCTCACTGCCAGATTCTGTGCACTTGACTGATATTTTAGTATTTAGCTATATGCTTAGTAGATTCACAGCACTTGAAACAGATGCCATTTTGTTTAAGAAAGGACATTCTCTCCTCAATAGGCTTACCTCTAAACCCTTTGCATCTTTTCAGATGATGAGGCTTCCGGTGAATTGGGCATTGTCCATCAGGACTTTCTGTAGGGCTCACCTTGCTGCTGTCTTGAAAGTTTGTGGCCCTTGAAGGTACAACTCTTTTGTGTGTGAACACAGAAGTATTACCATGAGGTCTGGAAGGCTTTTTTGGTCTGGATGGCAGATTACTGCTGCTAATGAAGGCAAAGCTGGAGTCACTCCTAATCTTTGATTGCTGCTGAACAAACCTAGAAAACACAAAGAAAGGGAGAAAAGCTATTCCATTTTCCTCTTTGTATTTAGCTCCAACAGATACCCACTTTTGTTGCAAGGTATATGGTAGTTTCTCCACTATTGGATTAGTACCACGAGAAGTGTCTAAATATGAAAGGCCTGTCAAATAGCCCTCCTCTTTAGCGCACTCTATTTCTAGAAGAAGATCACCCAGTTGTAATTTTGTATTGTCTTTATTGCTCAACTTGGGGAAGGCTTCAAGCTTTTTCAGTAGAGCACCTTCAATTGCTTCAGGTGAACCATACCTTTCTTCTAGCCTCTGCCATGCCATGTTAAGTCCTGCCAAAAGATTAAATAAGTGTACTCTACGCATGCTTTTTGCGTGCTCTGCTGACTCTTTGCCCAACCATTTTATTGTAAATTCCAGCATTTCTGCAGCTGCCAAATTTAAGTCTCTAGTTGCACTCAGAAAGAAGGACTTCCATGCCCGATAGTTTTCTGGACAGTCATCAAATTTGAAACCTGAGTTAACCATTTCTTTGCAGATAAGATACTTTGTGACATCTTATATGTTTTGGTGTTCAGGCCTGTAATCTTTAGGCTGTGGTAGTGGGAGTCCTGGATTTCCATTTCTAAGGAGCTCTGGAGGTTGTTCTTTTGTTGGTTTGACATCATAAGACTGATGGGGCATACTCTGGACATCTGCTGGCTTTGGGCTGGATTCTCCTTGCATAATCTTAGGTGACTGCTGACTTACATGCATACCAGTAAGTTTCTGGATGTACTCACTTGTACGTTCAGCAAAGGAAAGAGGTTTCTCTGGGACTTCAGGTTCTAAGTGAGTTATCTTGCTTACTGATGAATCTGCTTCCAGGTAAGCAGCAGCCTCTGCTGCTGCCGCAGCAGCTGCACTCTGGCGCTGAAGAATATGTAGGTTAGCTTCCAATTCTGCCTTTTGTCACATCATAATGGCTTCTTTTTCAGCAAATGCCAGTTGGGCACGTGTGGTATCCACTTTAGCACGAGCTCTGATTGCTATGGAACATGCTGAGGACATCTTACTGGATCTTGATGATTTGGAGCCATGTGACCGTGTATCATCTTTCGGGACACTAGAACTGTTCTCCCTGCCATGCTGTGTCATGGGGGGCATATCCTCAGATTTATACTTCTTCCCTGATCTCAGACTCATATTTGCAGTGCAGTGACCTCTTGTATTCAGGACCGCAAGGATCTCCTTTTAGGGTTGCCACCTTTTCAAATGGCCAAAGTGGGACATTTTCAGGACACATATGAGATTTTACAGGCTGACACATACCCACAGTCAGTACAAAGGATAGAACTTTACTTTTTTGGCTAAATAAAAGCTTATTCTTGTAGCAGTTTAGTTGCGTATTCTGTTTCTTGTAACATTTAGGCATTTTAGATACAGAAATAACTATTTTATGCAATTATTACATAAAATACAGGACATAATTATGTCCTACAATCTCAGGATATTTGCCATTTTTAATATTTTTGATAAGGACACAACTGCCCAAAAAGGGACTGTCCTTCGCAAAGTGGGACAGGTGGTAACACTATCTCCTTTTTACTGTTCCATTCTCACAGCACTGTGCAAGGCATAGTACAGCTAAACGGACAGCTTAACACTTAAATCCAATAAGCAAAAGAATCAGGGTTTCTTGTAGCTTTACTGAGATTTCTTAACTTTAATACTTTTTTCTTTTTTGTAAAACTGCAGCACAATACAAATGGCAACACATCAGAATATATACAACATACAGCACTTCTAAATACAAAGAATTTCAACATACAAATTACTTACAGGAGATATGAATGCCAGGGCCTGGGAAAAGAAGATCATGACTGCACTTCAAGAGGGCTAAAAGTGAAAGAAAGCTGCTTCCTGACTGAGTTACATCACTTCCTGAGGCTTGCTATAATGCTGTAAAACAAATTAATCTAACTGTTATAAATAAAAGGCCACTAGATGGCAGCAACAGATCAAAAATGCTCAAACTGTACAACTACTATATAAACTGCCTGAATTGCTATGAAGGGTGGGATAACCACAATACACACCCATATAACATAAAAATATAATAATAATATATATTTTTTTTACTAGCCTAAGGAATGTTTAAGTGTAGCTAAGTGGGTGTGCACATTATGGCCATCTGCTTAGCATAGCTTAAACATCCCATAAGAGCCAAATGCAAACAGGTGAAATTTCCAAGCTGAGATAGTGTAGTGGTTAGAGTTGTGGCTTTACATGCAGGCATTCACAGCTTGAGTACCAAGACAGGCAACTTATTTCCCTAAGTGAAATTAGTGTTAAAATTAGTTTAGTAAACTTAAATTATGTAGCAACTTTTTTTGTCAACCAGGGTAGCGTAGCAGTTCCAAAAGTGAGATGTCAGTGTAGAAAAGATGTGAAACCCCCATATAAACACAAGTGTTCCATACAGTATAGTCACACAAGAATATAATTTAATGAAAACACATAGGGGGATGTCATGGAAGGTAGATGTAAAATTATAATGTGTATATAAATATTATTTTAAAATATAAAATTATAAGTATAATATGCTTTACTGTGCCATAATCACTCTGTATCCATCAGACCTTGTTCTGCCCAGTAACAAAATAGTCAGACCTGCCAAGTCACGAACCTGGGATACTGTCCTCTACAATCACAGCAAAATACAATTACACCATCTGAGCTGCAAGAATCTCTAATGCTTTAACAAACATATCATGCATTCTGGTCATTTAACATTAATGAAAAAAACAGCAATCCCAAGTCTCAAACCAATGACAATGAACACTATAGTCAGAGAAACGTACCACTACACCATCTGAGCTGTAAAAATGAATGCTGCTTTTCCAACATATCATGCAATAGAGGCATACAGCATTAGTGAGAAAGTTTTGTGGAATCGTTCATGTGTTGTATATTGACATATACACAGATATATATATATATATATATATATATATATATATATATATATATAATTCTGATTAAACATATATATGAAAAAGTAGAGTCATAATATAGATATACATATATAAAAATATAAAGGAAGAAAATATATATATATATATATATATATATATATATATATATATATATATATATATATATATATATATATATAATGCAGTGCAGTTATACCTCAGAACCATCCCTCTCAACCTATTAGTGCAAGAAACCTGTGCAACGGCTGTAAAGGGGGTGATGGGCCACATATAGGGAGATATTTCAAATATTGCTGTTACAAATGAAGATATTTGCTACAGCAACAGGGTGCATTTCAGCAGACAATTACTGAAGAATATGAGGATGGAAACTGAAATGTTATGTCATTTACTGACATAAATCCTTGGATCCTCACTGTCATTTAGCAGACAAATACAAATATATTGTGGAACTGAACAAAAGTATGGGCCAAACATCCAGACATTCTGTGAAAATCCTGGCAGTGGAGAGATATGCTCAAAACCCCTTAGTGCAATGAATCTGGACCAAGCCTGACAAAGTGGGGGATAAAGGCCTGAAAATAGGGACATATCCAAAATATGTGAGTAGATAAGCTGAAAAAGTTGATGTAGTAACACTGTATGTCCTAACATATATCGACTGAAATATCACAATTCCAGGATTCAATTGCTTCTCATTAGTTAGTGACCTCAATCCCCACACCATCCCACTGATGTATCAGGAATACACAACAGTTATGGGGACCAGACCAAAGATATCACCCAGACAGTTGGACACCCTATGAACATGTGGGCATAACACATTAGGGAAACTACACTGAGCTACCAAGCAATGTCCAAACTACAATCAGACTGGCATAACACCACCCAAGTCCACCTCTGGGGCTGTCCACATGCATTAGCAAATATAACAGGCACTACAGGAATGTAACACTAGTGGAAAACAGACATTGGTGTGAAATTGCATAGCCCCAAACAATTGCACCACAGTCACAGCAACATACCAGAAAGCAAACTGGACACTACAGTATAATGACTGTGTGAGCAACAAAATCCCATTTTCCACTCACATATTACCCCTACATATACTGTCTCAAGTCACAGTGTAGTGGGAATCTTGAGGTGTTACAGGATATATCATGGTCTGCATGTACAAACATATACAGGTGATAGGGAACCAGAAACAAGAGCAGCATGCACAGTCAGATAGAAAGGGCCCATGACACTCACATGTACCCCCCTCCCTACACAGCCCAAATAACATGTACACACTACACTGCTACACAATCCTGACAGTCTTTTAACAATGGGCAGACATTCGCAGACCTCTCAAATGTACAGTTTCTCACAGAATGTATAGGCACAGGACTCATATCTATAGTCGCTTCCTTGTTACATGTCTGGGGGTTATGACATCATGGGGATGGTAGCAAGAATGAATGCAATAAATAATGATATTACATACCTCTGAACCTCTTAATGCATGACATCTTGACAAAGCCTGGCATAATTGGGGGACAGAGGCCCAAACACAGGGGTATATTGGACATATTGCTGTTATAAATGTAGACACTTGCTGGTGTTACTGGCTTTGTTGCAACATATCTTTTCTGAGGGGATATGAAGTCAGTAACACCAATGGATGTTAACATTTACTGACTCCATTCCCCATAGTATCCTACTGATTAGCCAAGGACAACAACTGTCTGGGGAACAGACCAAACATATGAGCCACTTATCTGGACAGTGTCTAGGCCTCTGGACAGTCTAGAGGTATGACTGCAGTGATGTAACAGAATGGAAATCCCTGACAGCTGCCAAACATTACCCAGCACCTTATGAATCACAGTAAGACCAACATGACACTCCCCCACATCACCTCTGGGCAATTACCCATGTATATTCAAATATAGCATGCACTACAGGGATGGAAATGTAGTGATAAGCAGAGAGTGATGCAAAAATGTCCACCCAAAAACATCTGCCCCACAGTCACAGCAACATAACAATACCCAAAATGAACTCTAGAGCAGAATGACTGCCTGAACAAACATATCCTGATTGCCAGTCACACACTACACCAGCATATACTGGCCCAATTCACAGTGTACTGGGAATCCTGAGGTGTTACAGGACATTTCCCAGTCAGCCCCTACAAGCATACAGACCTGATAGACCATCAGTAACTGTAGCAGCATGCAGAGTCAGATGGGTAAGGGATGTATGGCACTCACATCTTCTACTCTCCCTACCCAGCCCAACAAACATCTACACACAACACTGCTGCACAATCTTGGCAGTCTGTTCACAATGGCTAGACATACATAACTGTCATATGTACAGATTTCCACAGAATTACCAGGATGTGGAACCATAACCCTGGCCACCACTGCATACCATGCCTAGGAGTCTGTCAAGTCATTGTCATGATAACTGGAGTGCAGTTGGTAATTAACGATATACCATACCTCTGCACCTCATAGTGCAGGACATCTGGACAATGCATGATGTACTTGTGGGACAGGGGGCTGGAAAGAGGGACATATCATACATAATGGTGTTACAAACTGAATCAGTAGCTGGTGTTACACGTGTTGTTGTAACATAACATCCCTGAAGGATATGATGTCTGGAACACCAATGGATGTCAACAGTTACTGACTACAATCCTCACATTATACTACCAACCCCACAAAAACAGATGTTGTTTGAGAAACAGACCAAACATAACAGGCAAACATCTGGCCAGTCTGTGGACAACATGCCAGTTGAGAGGTATGTCAGAGGCATATCACTGTCAGATGTCAAGTCACCCAGTAAATGCATGTCCAGATGAACCCTGTCAATCTAGCAACCCTCCATGTGTATAACAGCACTAATGACATACAATCTGTACCCAATTCTGGAGCTTTGTACCCAATGTTGTTGGGCTGTCTCCACATGTCCTAGCCTGTGAGGTATTTCCACCTATTGTATGTGAAGCTGTAGCTCCCACACCTCCATAATGTCCCCCACACAGGCAAGGAAAACGGGCAAGGGCCACATGAAGGGCATCCCAAATGTTGGAACTAGCAGCAGTGTCCAGGCCCACACCACAATACTATGTGGGCACCTACATAGCTTTATGGCCTCAGCAATACCCAACAGCATCAACCCTCCTCAAGGTAGGCTGAACACATGTGGTGGACAGCAGCAATACACAACTACCATCATAGGTGGAAATAATCGCAGGATGGGCCAAGAAGGAACAGCTTCCTCAATGGAAGCCAGGTCACCTTGTTCTGCACAAGTAAAAAAGGTCACATGTGATGTACCCTAAGGCTGTTTTTGAGTGGAAAATGGAGACATCCACCAAGGCCAATCACTAGGACTTCCAGACATGTGCCTGCAATTCCAGAGATGACACACATATCTGCTCTGTAGTGGTGGTCAATAACACTACATACACATATGCCATGGATATAGGCAACCAGCTGCAGACAGGTGAAGTGTAAACATCACCCCCTGTGCCCCCATAGATACACATGTGCAAGTACAGGACCTGCCCCCCTCCCCTCATGATCAGGAAGCAGGTCTGTAATTCCCTCTCAAAGCCAACACACAGAGGTCTCCATAGGCCTGATACCATTCCTGGCTGCATCCAACATGAACACAGGCATGGGCTCTCAGACCCATTCTGCAGTGTTGTCAACCACAGATTGAGCACCAGTGTCATCCCATCTGCACAGAGGACAGACAGAAAGTTGATAGAAAACAGGCTATGCATTAGCATTAATGTTCAGAATGATACAAGCCTGAAACTGAAATGTTTTGCCATTATGTCATGACAGCAGTCCTCAATGACATGGCTGAAAACCTCAATACTCTCCATTTAATATAGTAATATAATATTAATATCCAATAGGTGAAAAAATATACAGCCCAAATCCCCAAACTAAGATAGTGTAGTGGTCAGAGTCCCAGCTTTGCATGCAGGTGTACATGGCTTGAGAAATACAACAGGCAATCCACATTTACATGGGAAAGCAGTGTTAAATGCTATGTTCATATTAAAATTTGTGGTAAGTTATTTTTGTCACACAGGGTAGTGTAGCTGGTGTAAAATGGGTGTCTGAGTGCATATAACGTGAAAACACCCATGTATACACGTGTCTCATACAGTATAGTTACACCCTTTGCTACTGTAATGAAAGCACATAAAGCCATGTCATGCAATGGAAATCATATACACTTACTAAATGAAATCATTAGTGTGGTATATTATGAGAATGAATTGTGAGCAATGGTTAGCAATGTTCAGCTATGGTTAGTAGGTTTAACAAAAAAATTCTGTTGTCCTCACCCCTCTCTCTGGGGTTTAAGTGTCCAAATTCACCTCCAAATTCAGTACAAATGCACAGCTGTTGCTGTATAAGAAATTGACAGCTATGGACCTTCCATACACCCATCCTGCACATCCGTAGCTATCTTTCATATTGTTCTTCCCTCTGCGTGCCCCTTTTCCACCACTTTCCTGTCACCCCTTTTTCTTTTCTTTTAAAGAATTAGTGCAGGTGTAAGCGTGAGTAAGCGGTTGTAAGTGGGAGTTAGAGCAACAAAATTATTAGCCCTGCCAGGTCTTGAACCTAAGGCCCTGTACAGCATAGTCAGAGCAATGTACACCATTTGAGCTGTAGGGATTACTGATGCTTTTTCCAACATATACTCATTCAACAGTAGGGAAAATATACCGTAGAATCAGGCAGGTTTCGTACTTATGCATATGCACATGTATATATGTATGGAGATGCATATATATGGTCAAATATATACATAATATAAATAATGATATACATATAATATACACACACACACACACACACATATATATATATATATATATATATATATATATAAAGAAACTATACATATATATATATAGAAAGAAATCATATATATATATATATATATATATATATATACATATATATACATATATATATATATATATATGGATCACCGATGACCGACAAGGTGAGTAGGACCTTGGGGTTAGGGGTGGGTAAGTGAGTTAGGGCAGGTAGTTAGTGTTGGTGTAATGGTATGATCCATATATATATATATATATATATATATATATATATATATATATATATATGATCCGTCAATATGTTCGAAGTGAAGTTTCACTACTTCGAACCCCACCTCTCCAAGTCCACTTGTTCGAAGCAGTGAAATTTCGAACACTGACTTTGGCAGTCACACTACAGCATGGAATAGGAATATTCCCTTTTCCCCACTGTAGTGCGATCTTGGAATTGGTATATTTAGGTAGGGGGGTGTGGGGGGCACATATATATATATATATATATATATATATATATATATATATATATATATTCATAACATGTAGTGTAGTCATACCCCAGAAACATACCTACCAACCCCTTACTGCAAGAAATCTGGCCCAAGGCTGTCCAAACTGGGGGACAATAGGACAAAACTAGGGACATATTTTAAATATCACTCTTATAAATGTAGACTGTTGCCAGGGTTTGTTTCAGCATACATGTTCTGAAGGATGTGAGTTCTGAAATTGAAATGTATGTCATCATTTACTGTCAAACATCCTGAGATCATCACAGTGATTTACCAGGGATACGAAAATAATGCATATGTGGAACAGACCAGAAATAAGACCAATAAACCTGGACATACTGCAACAATCCAGACAGTCCCGAGATAGGCTCAGAACCCCTTAATGCAATGAATCTGGTCCAGGCCTGACCAAGTGGGGGGAGAAAGCCATGGAAATAGGGACATTTCTGACATACTGGAGTAGATAAGCTGACACAGTTGATGCAGTAACACCCTCATGTCTGTCCTAACATATATTGACTGAAATAGCACAAGTACGACACTCAATTACTTCCCACTAGTTAGTGACCAAAATCCTCACATCAGCCCAATGATGTGTCAGAAGTACACAACTCTTATGGGGGCCAGGGAGCACTATGTCCTACAAATATCTGGACAAAACATCACATTAGAGAAACTACACTCAGCTGCTAAGCATGTCACCAAGCACTGTCCAAACTACAGTCAGACTGACACAACACTAACCCAAATCTGCTAGGGGGAATTACACATGTATTGGCAAATATATCAGGCACTACAGGGATGTCACAGCACTGAAAAACAGACACTAGTGTGAAAGTGCATACCAAAACCAATTCATCCATAGTGTGAAAGTGCATACCAAAACCAATTCATCCACAGTGACAGTGACATGCGAGTAAGCCAAAGGAACAGTACTGTATAAGGACTGTGTGAGCAAAAACATCTCAATATGTTTGCCACTCACACACTACCCCCACATATATTTACCCAATTCACAGTGTACTATGATGCCTGACCATGGTATGGGACATGTCTCAATCTGCCCCTACAAACATATACAGCTGACAGACCACCAGAAACAGGAGCAGCATGGACAGGCAGATAGAAAAGGAGCCATAACACATACATCCACGCCCATCCCTACACAGGCCAAATATCATTGACACAATACACTGCTACACAGTCCTGACAGTCTGTCAACAATTGCCAGAAATACACAGACCTCTCAACTGTACAGAGTCCCACAGAATGTCCAGGCTTTCCCCTCATATATAAGGCCTCTTCTACATAACATGTCTAGCAATCTGATACATCACTGGGGTAATGTCAGGAATGCAGGCACTAAATGATCATATACCATACCTATCGACCTCTTACTGCATGACATTTGGACAAAGCCTGACATAATTGTGGAATAGAGGCCCAAAAACAGGGGCATATTTGAAACACTGCTGTTATAAACTGAGAATGTTGCTGTTGCAACAGGGTTAGTTGTAACATATCTTTTCTGAGGGATATGAGGTCAGAAACAAATGGATGTTAGCAGTTACTGACTACAATCCTCAGAGTATGCTGCTGTTTTTCCAAAGACAAAAAATGTCTGAGGAACACAGCAAACATAGGAGTCCAAATTCTAGCCATTCTGTGGATAGCCCTACAGGTGAGAGTTATGTCAAACACATAATACTGTCAGAGTTAAAATCATGTTGAAACTCCATGTCCACACAAACCGTGTTAGACTAGCATTAATTCAAATGTATAACAGCAATACTTACATTCTGTCCCTATGTCTAGAACATTCTTCCCCATTTTGTTGGTCTGCCTCCACAGTTTTGGTTGTAAGAGATATTTCCAAATACCCTCTGTGATGCTGTTGTTCACACACCTCCATGAAGTCCCCCTCACTGGCAAGGAAAAGGGCCAATGTTTACATGACATACTCAATGATAAGAGTGTGTTGCCATGCCATTGGCTAAATGAATAACAACATAGCTGTCCTGCATGCATTTATCAAGTGGGGGACTCCAACTGGTGCACAGGCCATCAGCTGCTCATGAGCATTACCTACAAAAGGCAAGCTTCTACCTATACAAAACAGATGTCCACCCTACATCCTTGAGAGAGAGAAACAGTGAAAAGAAAAAGAAAAACCAAGCAGGACATAACCACAGGTTGATATTAGAACATTGAAGTTTCAAAACTTCAAATGTTCTAATATCGAACCCTATTCAGCGAAAGCTGAAAACATCGAACATACAGAACAGCAAAATTTTTCCTAGGGAAAGAATTTGCTGTTCCAAAACACATACACACAACACAAGCACACCAAACAAACAGCAATCCACACACACACACCTAAAATCTTACACCTAACCCTACACTAAACTATACACACACCACTAACTATCCACTTACCTTAATCCAAACCCTAACCGTAAGGTCTGTCACTATCGCACACTCACCTCACCCGTGCCCCAACCCTAACTCACCTACCCTGCCATAACCCTCATGTCCGCACAATCGCACACTTACCTGACTCGCTCCCTAACCCTAACTCACCTAACCCGCCCTAACCCTTACATCCACACCGTCGCACACATACCTAACCCGCGCCCTAACCCTAACTCACCTAACCCACCCTAACACTCATGTCCACACAATCACACACATACCTAACCCGCACCCTAACCCTAACTATCCTAACCCGCACTCAGTCGCACACTTACCTGGACCCGACCCGTAACTTTCCACCACAGCGCTGAAAATACCGAAGCAACAGAAACGGACAACTGAATTCTTTCCCTAGGAAAAAAAAATTGGTTTTCTGTTGCTTCGATATTTTCAGCTTTCACTGAATAGGGTTTGATATTAGAACATTCGAAGTTTTGAAACTTCGATGTTCTAATATAGACCCCATAACTACCTACACTTGAATAAAACAAACAGGTATGTCAAATAAGTAAGTGTATAATAGACTGCAGTAGAGGGTATATATGAATGGGAAATAGGAACTGTAACATATATGTCTTAACAAGACTTGCTGTAGTGATATATTGCTCATCAGAACCTATGGCCATAACATCTGGTTCTGTCTGCAGTAACATAGATCATAGGTCAGGCCCCTGAGTCACCCCAGGAAAGGACGGCTCACATATGACTACTACTGCAGTGTGTGTTGAACAATACTGACTGTGACAATGCTAGGCCAGCTACTGAGATGTCGTACATATCCATATCTTACTTGTGAATACAACTATGATATACTTGGCTGTCTCAGAAATGTGAGAGACCTATACATGGTATTTGCATAGTAAAGTACTGTTGCACACATGTGTGTTGAAATGCATGTGATATACTGAGCTCATACCATTAAATTGTCCAGTGTTGTGCACACTGACCATATGTATGCCGCATATTTGTAGTCATTTACTCATACAGTTGTGTTATGTCTGGCAAATCATTCGCAAATCTGTGAGGACTGACATTACAACATCTTCTTTTCTTCTGGTTGCTCCTGTTAGGGGTCACCACAGTGGATCATATGTTGCCATTTCTGCCTGTCCTCTGCATCCTGCTCTGTCACACCAACCACCTGCATGTCCTCTCTCACCATATCCAGGAATCTTATCTGAGGCCTTCCTCTTTTCTTCTTACCTGGCAGCTTCATACTTACCATCATTTTCCCAATAAATACAGCATCCCTCTGCAGCACATGTCCAAACTGATGTAATCTTGCCTCTCTGGCTTTGTCTCAAAACCGCCCAACATGGGCTGACCCTGTCATATACACATTGCTAATCCTGTCCACCCTCATCTCAACCAGTGCAAATCCTAACATCTGTAACTCTGCAACGCCCAACTCTGACTCCTGCCTTTTTGTCAATGACACTTTCTCCAACCCATATAACATAGCTGGTCTCACTAACCTGTTGTAGACCTTCCCTTTCACTTTTACTGGTACTCATCTGTCACAAATCAGTACTGACACTCTTCTCCATCCTCTCCATCTTGCCTGTACTCTCTTCTTCACCTGTCCTCCACAGCCGTCATTATTCAGAAATGTTGATCCCAATCATTTATACTCATCCACTTTTGCCAACTCTACTCCCTGCATCCTCAACATTCTCCTGCCCTCCCTCAAATTCACACACAGATATTCTGTCTTAGTCCTGCTGACCTTCATTCCTCTCCTCCCTAGAACATATCTCCATCTCTACAGGGTCTCCTAAATCAGTACCCTGTTCTCAGTACAGATCATAATGTCATCTGCAAACATAGTCAACGGGGACTCTTGTATGATCTTGTCTTTCACCCTGTCCATCACCATTGCAAATAAGAAAGGCCACACAGCTGATACCTGATGTCATCCCACCTCCACCTTAAATACATCTGTCACTCCTGCCGCAGACCTCACCGCTGTCACACCACCCTTGTACATATCCTGTACCAGTCTTACATATATCTCTGCCATTCATGACTTCCTCATACAATACCACAACTCCCCTCTAGGCACCCTGTCATATGCTTTCTCTATGTCCATAAAGGCACAAAGCAACTCCTGACCTTCTCTGTACTACTCCATTAATACTCTCAGAGCAAACGTTGCATCTGTAGTGCTCTTACCTGGCATGAAAACATACTGCTGACCACTACTCATCACCTCCCTGCTTAACCTAGCTTCCACAACTCTTTCCCATGACTTCATGCTGTGACTGATTAATGTTATCCCTCTGTAGTTACTACAGCTCTGCACATCAACCTTATTCTTAAAACAGTACACAAACACTTTATCTGCACTCCACATGCAACCTCTCACTTTCCAAGATATCATTAAACAATCTGATGAAAAACACCACTGCCATTTCCCCTAAACACCTCCCAGCTACCACAGGTATGTCATGTAAGCCAACAGGATTTCTAGTATTCATCCTCTTCATAGCTATCCTTATTTCTTCCTTGGTAAGCTGTTGCACTTCCTGATTCACCATACCCACATCATCCAACCATCTCTCTCTCATTCTCTTCATTCATCAGCCTCTCAAAGTACTCTGTCCATATGCTCAACACACTCTCCTCAGTTGTGAGTGCATTCCCCTCATTATCCTTTATCACCCTTATCTGCTGCACATCTTTCTTAGCTCAGTCCCTCTGTCTAGCCAACTGGTACAAGTCCTTTCATCCCTCCTTAGTGTCCAACCTGTCATACAAGTCCTCATATGCCTCATCCTTAGCCTTTGCCAACTCTCTCTTTGCCATACACCTCATCTCCTTATACTCCTGTCTACTTTCCTCATCTCTCCAACAATCCCACTCCTTCATCCCCAACTTCTTTCTCTGTATACTGTCATGTACTTCCTCAGTCTACCACCAGGTGTCTTTGTGCTCCTTCCTCCATCCACATGTCACACCAAGCACCTCTCTAGCCATCTCCCTTACTAGCTCTGCTGTACTTACCCAGATATTTGGTAAATCATCTCTGCCACCCAGTGCCTGTCTTAACTCTTCCCTGAACTCCACCTCACAATCACCCTTTTCCAGTTCTCACCATTTGATCCTTGGTGCTGCTCTCACACTCCTCCTCTTCTTGATCATCGTCATCTTACAGACCAACAGTCTCTGCTGCCTAACTACACTTTCCCCTGCCACCACTTTACAGTCTCCAATCTCCTTCAAACTGGCCCTCCTACATTGGATATATTCCACCTGTGTGCATCTCCCTCCACTCTTGTATGTCACCCTATGCTCCTCCATCTTGTTATAGTATGCATTCACCACAGCCATGTCCATCCTTTTTACAAAATCCACCACCATCTCACCATCTGCATTCCTTTGCTTAACACCATACATACCCATCCCTTTCTCATCCCCTCTGTTCCCTTCACCAACATGGCCATTGAAATCTTCTGTAGTCACCACTCTCTCACCCTTGGGTACAGTTATCACCATGTCATCCAACTGACTTCACATTTCTCTTTCTCATTCATCACACAAGCAACTTGTGCAGCATATGCACTAACGACTTTCATCTTTACACCCTCAATTTCCAGATTTATAAACAACACTCTATCAGACACTCATTTCATCCTCCAAGAACACCCTTGGCAAACTGTTCCTTCAGGATAACCCCTACCCCCTTTCCCCTCCCATCCACACCCTGATAGCACAATTGTGACTTGCTTCCGATACACCTAGCCGTACTCCCCTTCTTAGTTACTCTGCAGACTCTGACAATGATGATAGGAATAGTGAGGTACAGGTGGGGTTGTCAGGGGCTGAATCTGTGTCATTTGTTAGCATCCCACTCTTGTCCACACCATCACTGCAGATAGTGACAATGCAGACGCATGCCCCATCACCAGTGACTACAGATGATGGACAGTTGGCAGGTGGTGGCATTGAACAGGCTAGTGTGGTGACTATGGCAGGTGTGAGTGTAGACACTGGCCATAGCCAGAATGCAGGTGAGGTCCCACACAGGCGGATGGACAGGGGTGCTCACAGGGGGGGCCACTGCTCATCAAGCCACTGTCGCAAGTGCCACAGCAGGAGTCACCAGACGCATGTTTCGGACTGTCATGGATGCACCGGCACCTAGTGAATGCCACACCAGACAAATACTCAGGGTGGTGGATACAACTCTTCCTGATTTAAGTGGCGATGTACATGACCTTGTTGAGGCCACACATCAAAATACTGAGGTTATGAACAGACGGTGGAGTGAGACCTAGGCAATCCTCGACCATGGCATGTTTGTGCTAGAGTGTGTAGTGGGAGATGAGCATTGGCTATGTGGACCTAGGTCAACACCAACAACAGCTGAAAGTCTATGGGGCCATGCACCTTCACACTCCTGTAGTGGAAGTGACAGCAGCACTACTGAGTGGGGGTTGCTGTCCACATCACACCGGAGCAGGCCATGGGCACATGGTCCTGTCCGATCCCATCAGGGGCATGGATTCAGCAGACAGCAGTCACCATCAGGAAGCAGTACTACATCTGGCCTTGGGCCTGGTGGTGCCAGTGATACCCATGGCAGAAGTAGTTCCCAAGTCTGTGGCCAGAGATGGTGAACTAGACACCTTGCCATGTACAGTCCACTGCTGTCCAATGTACCCTTGTGTAGGGCAGCCACATGGCATGACTGTGTGCATACATATACACACACACACATCTGTGTCACAGGCAGGTCACATCCAGACACACACAGCACCTCTGCACAGCCCATCTATTGGATACCTCTCCAAACACACACATGATGTCAACCATATGGTCCAGCCTAGGCCTCTGGCAAACCCACACCCTGTGCATATGATGATACCTGTGCCACTTCTCTGTCATCCATACCATTGATGCAGGGACATGCTAATATGGGTCTGATGCACAGGGTCAATATAGTACAGTATAGCTATGTTATACTATGTAAGGTGCTGTCTGCTTGCATTTGTTATGGGTACACATACAGGTGTATGTACCTTATTAGCCAGGATGCATTATTGCTGTTAGTACAACTGACTGAATGTAGTCTGACCTGCTGTATTCTGTTTGTGTTCCAGGTGTCTATGTGTCTTCAGGCTCTGGCCCTGCAGACATTCCCAAGAGGGAGTATGGCAGAGTGGGAATACACCTACCATGTCATAGGCAAGGTACAGTTTTAGATGTACATGTACCAGGTGTGTATGCATGCAACAGTGTGAGGGACACAGTTGTCAGACAGTGTGACCTTGCATACATACCCCTTGTCACAGATGGGTAGCCTTCAGACATGTCAGCTCAGTGTTGTGTAGTACCACAGGCTCATGCATACAGAACAGGTTATTGCAGTACTGTCAGCAGGTCCCTCACAAGCATAGCCATTAAATTAACTGCAACAGATTCACCTGTCAACACCTGTTGGCCCTGCCATTTCTTTCCCATACACTCATCCCTGGTGCAGTTGATGAGGGCATGCATGATACTATGTATGACAGGTTTGTGGTATGTATTCCTGAGTTCACTGGGTGGAACAGGGAGACAAAATGGTATATCCTTTGCATACACACAGTAAGGACTGACACAGGGGATGTGCACACAGTAACATAAACATAGTTGGCAATAGACAGATTAGCAAACCTACATTTTCACATTGATGTACTGTACTACTATATACACATGACATGCCCCACATAGATTATATGCATGGGATATACACTACCTCTTACAACACATAATGTTCTGAATGTCTTCATGGATGGTGAGATAACCTACCAGAAATATGATGTGCAGTCATGTATTGCTCCTACAAGCCTGGACAAGTGCTAGTGTAGCAGATGTTGTATCAGCATGATGTTTCAGTCAGGTATGATGCTTGATGGTGGCATGTGTGTCACTACACTCACTGTGGCCAATTTGGCAACAATATCACATAAATGAGCATTGTTAAGGGACACAGACCACATATAGGTTGAAAACATCTGGATATTACATAGACATCTGTACAGAGAACTGGTATGGCCTGCACAATGGTTTAACATGCTGCATGTGAGGCAGATGCTGTTACCACACTATATAAAGTAATGCCATCAGGAGGTGGTAAACAGGTGTGGATTGTACACAAAACACACACACACACACACACACACACACACACACACACACACACACACACACACACACACACACACACACACACACACACACACACACACACACACACACACACACAAACAGCTGCCAGTATTGAGATTAGAACCCCTACCTATTTATTCTTATATGGTGTTATGCAGTTATCAGATGCGCCACAGAGCTTACATGATTTCACCTAGTCCCAATGTACGTCTATGGTGAATGACATCAACAGGCCTAGTAAAGTAGGGTGATGGGAAGTTTACAGGGTGGTACACAATTCAAAATGGTATAACCCACACAGTATATGATTCTCACACAAACAGTTGCCAGTATTGAAATTAAACCCCCTACCTATCTAGTTATTTCTACTATAGTGTTACCCATTTATCAGACGTGCCACAGGGCTTACATGATTTCACCTACTCCCAGTGTACTAGAAATATCATAACAATTTTATACAAAATAATTAAAATATGATGTGTTTCTAGTTGTTCTCATTCTAAATGTGCTTATTCCATATGACACATTATATTCATAACATTTTTAAATTCATTGAGCGAAGGAGGTGTATCTGAAATCCAATTTCTAGTTATTATTTTCCTAGCACTGCTAGGGATAACCATATAAGGAAGCTTAATCTTTTTTTTAACACATTGAGGTACAGGTGTGTTGGATAAATATAACTTAGACTAAATAATTCTTTCAACTTCATACAGTCATAAACATATGAGCCCAGTCAGGCATTAATTTCTACATTACATCTCTTACATAGATTATCTTTATTATTATTTTTTCATCAAATCAAGTAAAAAAAAAAAGATAAAATTAAAATTTCCATGGTCTCCAGACACCAATGATGTAGTTCTATAAGCAGATTCCAGAGCAATATATATTGTTTATCTTGTTGAGTTGGTGGGTCCCCATTAATAGAGTGAAATAATTCCAGTATGAATCTACATTGTAAAAGTTTCTTGTCTGATAATTTTTTGTATATATATAAGTTTACCTTTATCTTATCAACTTTTGTATGCTGTTTATTTTAGTATCAAGTAATTTTTGAATAGATGATAGATTCTTTAATGACATTAGATCTATTCTATCAATGAGATGTTGAGAGAAAGATCTCCTCAACCCTAACCAGCAGCTTTCAAGTTTCTCATTAATTTTGTAAGAAATCTAGAGCATGAATATAAAGTTACGATATAACTAATAATAATTTAATGGGTAACAGACCATATGTTTAGGTGTAATAGGTGAAGTACAATTTCTTTGTATAACAGGAGTTATTTATAATCATATTGAGACCAGCTATTAGTATGTTTCTTTAATGAAATTTAACATTAGTGTATTCAGTTTCTTGATAGTTATTTTTGTAGGTGAAAGTATTATTGATTGTATTAAGTATAAAATCTTGGGGAATATTATCATTTTAATAATTGTAAGTCTCTCCTCCATAAAACATATTATTCCAGGTATTAAAAGATTTTGTATATTAAGAAAACAGGTATTATAGTTATTCTATATAATAGATTTAATATCAAATAAGTTATCTGACCTGAGTTGGGTACATATTTAGTAAAATCACTAATGAGAGTATTTTTTTTTCGTATATAATATATATTTTAGTTTTTCTTCATTGAATATTAAACCAGAAATACTTTTAAAATTCATCATTTTATCAAATAAAGACTGCATAGAAGAATTAGATCCTGCTGATGTAATTAGAACATCATCTGCAAAAGTTGAATTTTTGATGTTGTATTTTCTTCTATTTCAAAACCCTCTATGTCAGTACTGTTTCTAATCAAATTAGCCCAAGGCTCCATTACTAAAGTGAATAATAGTGGAGAAAGTGGACATCCTTGCTTTGTACCTTTAAGAATGGGTATTTTTGTGAAACATATGTTCCTACCTTAATATAAGCCAGTGTTCCTTTGTATAAATGCTCAATTAAATTTACAAATGCATCAGAGAATTTGTGCACTTCAGTAAGGTAAACAGATAGTCCCAACTTACTGAATCAAATGCTGAACCTATATCAAGACTAATAAGTGTTAAATCTTTCTTTTTCCTATTTGCAAAATCAATTAATGTTAAAGTTCTTCTTATATTATCAAAAGTATTTCTATTTACAATGAAGCCCGCCTGATCTATGTCTATAATGCCGGGATAATTGTCTTCAATCTATCAGCAAAAATACTCATAAACATTTTATAATCAACATTAAGTAATGAGATGGGGATATGAAGAACATCTAGTTGGATCTTTATTAGGTTTTAAAATTGGTAAAATAAATGTATATTGCCAAGATGGGGGGGGGTTATTGACACAGTTTGGGCCAGAATAAAACCTTATGTATTAATGAATATGTAGTTTTAGAAAGGATTTTATATATCTCTGGTATAATACCATCATTACCCGGTGCTTTGTTTGATTTAAGCTTATTTATTTGTGTAATAACTTCTGTATATGAAATACTCTTGTCCAATAGTTTAATCTGTTGTTTATTTTATTCATGTTTGTGGTTATAAACTCCTTTATTTTATCTTTAGGTTCCATGTTAATGTTGTTATGGTTAATCTTGTGAAAGTGATTTCTAAATTCATCCAGTATTTCTGGTATACTAGAAACATTCTTCTTTTTCCTTAGAGAAAAGATTTCTTTGATATGGTTTTGTTTATTCAATCTTTTGTTTTATTTTTAAGTCTATGTAAGTATTTGGGGCTTATTGAATAAGACAAAACTTGTATTTCTAAAGTTATTTTAACTTTATGAGTTAAAATTTCTTTGTATTTCTCATTTAGTTTGTTTATTTCTTCAATAACTTTCTTGTCCATAATATTTTCTTTATTATTATGTTTATAAGAGTCTAGTTTACTTTGAATATCTAACAATTCCTTATCCCAAGATTTCCTTTTGTTATTATACCATCTGATACTTTGTCCATATAGATATGATTTTAAGGCATCCCAAACATAGACAATGGAGACTTCAGGAGTATTATTTATGTCTAGAAAATGTACTTCTGAAAGTATATATTCTTTATAGTCTTTTAGCTGAGTTAAGTATGCTGGTATCCTTTTGATCTGAACATTATGAGTATTTTTATCATGAATTCAAAAACAATTGAGTTATGATCAGATATAGGACATGAAATGATTTTGGAATTAATTAAATCTGTTACCATCTGGTTAGAAATAAAGACCCTATCTATTTTTGAATAAGTTTTGTATCTGTTAGAAAAAAGGTGTATGGTAATGATTTTGACTCTATCTGATTATTAATATCATTCAAATGATAAGAATTAGCAAAATCATTTAAATGTTTTGCATTAGATGTAATTCTTCTTTTCTTTATAGTGGTAGTATCACTTTCATGTAGTATACAATTAAAATCACCAGCTAAAATAATATCCTATAGAGAATGATATGATCTTATCAATATGATGTTTCACTGTATTAATACCAATTCCAGGTATCCAGTATACATTAATTAAAGTGTAAGTCTTCCCATTAATTTGTATTGTAACCATACAAAACATTCCTTTGTCATCCTGATAAGACTTAATGGTTTTAGGAATGGGCATACTTTTATTCCATAAAATAGCCACTCCTCTTTGAGTGTGCTCTGAACTAACCAATACTGCATACTTATTAGTGGCTAGTTTATCAATATCTTTTTTCAAGAGATGGGTTTCTTGCAGGAAGACTAGATTGGCCTTGTGTAGATTAATGTATCTTATTATTACATGGATTATTCAATCCATTAATGTTTAAAGAAATTCCTTTTAAAGATGTCATTTGGCATTTTTAAAACTCAAGAATCTTATGATCGAAATAACAAATAACAAGATAAATAATGTTACATCTCCTCTTTTAGGTGTACCTTTAAATATAGCTGTATTTATTAAATCTCTTATGGGATTTTGTATAGGATTCAATTTTGTTTGTAGTGACAATGAGTGTACAAAATATATTGTGGATGTCAAAACTATATACATATAACAATGAACAAGTGAAAATAATGTATGGATTAAACCTTGCATCCCACCTGGAGTTGAAAACTCCAACTTAGAGCAGTATTTACTACTCAAGTTAACCGCCCCCCCTAAGCAGCAGTACCTCAGCTACCACCTTATCAATTTAATACTAGTTATATTTAACTGAGGTTAACAGTTTTCAATTCAATTATCTATCAAGACAAAACTACACATTTGGTAAAACAGCATCATATAAACTAAAATAAACTTTTTTTTTTTTTTAAAACTGTTCATACTATTATATAGATCTATGTAATATATAACACTTGAATTCTAATAGCATTCAAATAATCTTAATGTTAGAAATCAAGAGGAGAGAAAATTATGTTCTAACATTCATTTAAATCAAAAACTTTGGCTAATATGATTCAGACATTACATGCATTAAGATGCATCTATTTTCTGTCATGTGAATTCTATCAACAGCTTCCAAAAAATCTTGAATTGTTTGTATATGAGCATTTACTTAAACTCATTATTGTCAATAGAGTAAAATATTGTATTCATAAAATTATTATAAATCATATTGCATAGTTATGCAGATTCTCAGAAACACCTCGTTATTACCTAAAAAAAAAAAAAAAAAAAAAGCCATCACACACATAAACACAGACACACACACATACATATACACACACACATACACACACACACACACACACACACACACACACACATACATATACACATACACATATATACATAGATACACACACACACACACACACATACACACACACACACACATATATATATACATATATCTGATCTCACTGAGTTGTGTGTTAGTAGAGCACTATCCTACTTGCTGTCCCTAGAATAAATCTGTCTGCTTTATACAAAATAATGCACAGCAAACACATATTAGTAACCAGATTTTACAATCATGCTAACCTACTGCTTTAAAATATATCACATGACATTTCTTCCAGAATAGAGTTATAAGATTATTTATGCTTGCCAATCAGATGAATTAAATGAGTTATAGTAAAGTATATGTTTGGGACACAAGTTTTTAACACAGATTATTATGCTACTGTTAAGTAGATTTTCAAAAACATTTAAATAAATGTTTCATTTTCTATGCCTTCTAAAATAAGATATTTACTTGCTACAAGAAACTACATCATCCAAACTCATCATAACTGACATATTTTATGAATAGAGTATTTTTCCTGAATCTGTGGTGTGTCAGTGTGATAACCTTGTCAATGTTTATACTAACTGCTTTCAGTTTCTCTGTGAAAATTCTGTGAGTGAAGCTTCTGAGGAAACTCATGGACACTATGCATGAGACAGCCCACATCCCAGATTGTCTCCCTTAACATTTTGGCGGGAAACTTATTAAAACTTGTGGCAAACATTCATTTTGTCAATAGAGTAAAATATTGTATTCATAGAAATTATTATAAATCATATTGGATAGTTATGCAGATTCTCAGCCACAACACTCACACACACACACACACACACACACACACACACACACATATATATATATATATATATATATATATATATATATATATGATCTCACTGAGTTGTGTGTTAGTAGAGCACTATCCTACTTGCTGTCCCTAGAATAAATCTGTCTGCTTTATACAAAATAATGCACAGCAAACACATATTGGTAACACAGATTATTATGCTGCTGTTAAGTAGATTTTCAAAAACATTTAAATAAATGTTTCATTTTTTATGCCTTCTAAAATAAGACATTTACTTACTACAAGAAACTACATCATTTAAACTCATTATAACTGACATATTTTATGAACAGAGTATTTTTCCTGAATCTGTGGTGTGTCAGTGTGATAACCTTGTCAATGTTTATACTAACTGCTTTCAGTTTCTCTGTGAGAATTCTGTGATTTGAAGATTCTGAGGTAACTCAAGGACATTGTGCATAAGACAGCCCACATCCCAGATTGTCTCTCTTAACATTTTGGCGGGAAACTTATTAAAACTAGTGACAAACATTCATTTAGCAGTGTAAATGCATCTAAACATGACAGAACCTCCACAATGTATTCCACAGATCATCACAGCCTCTATGCAAGTGAAATTAAACTCAAAATTACCAACAAAACTCAGCATTCTTCTCCCAACTCAGTTTTCATACAAATCCTATTATTCACTGTGCCCACACAGTCTAAAGCATTTCTATATATTAATAAAGAAAAGAAAGAGAGTAGAAAATAAAAGAGTGAGACAGAAATAAAAATGTAAGAGAAAGCTGTAAGAAGTATATACAATGGAATGTTACTTACTGTTTATATTAATAGAGTTAAAAATAAAACATATTATTTACTCTTATTTAGTTCTGATTATTATTAGTTAAAGCATGACAGATTATTTACAAACAAGCATAAGCAGTATAATCAAGAAAGTATAATTAGAAATAGCATTTGAAGAACTTATAAACTTTTACAAGAAATAAATATGTTATTATTCTATTAATGATATTTTCATTACTGTTCTCTCCTGCCCTCCCCACCCTTTACCCACTACATAATCTAAATAGAATGTCATTGTTTAAACAAAGAAAATAATAAAGAAGAAGGAAAAAAAAAGGTAAAGATAAAAAATGTATCAAATTACTAACCTTACTTTTTCAGAAAGAAAAACAAATCAGTCACAGCCTGCCATTAAATCCTCAGGCATTTTGACTGGTTATGAAACAAAACATTTCTTTGCACATAGAGAATAACTTTGATTAAATCTTTTCCAAAATATTTGTGGCTTTCTGGAAATGCAGGAACTATATTCAAAAGATTAATAATGAACTAAAATGATGAGAGAGAAAAAACATATAACAAATCATTTGTTTTTAGTCTCTTCTTCTTCTCTGAAGTCTTCCAGGAAGCTTCAGTTGCCAATCTCTTTAATGAAGAACTAGCCCATTCCATTTCTTCTATTTTATCCAAAATCCTTTTTCTTTGACAAACAGTAAAGCAGAGTCTAAATCATCAAGACCTTAGGACCATCAGGAAGGAAGATTTTAAGCTTGGCAGGAAACAGAAGGTATGTTTTAAACTGTGCTTTTAAGCTCCCTTATTAGTGGCAGAAAAACTTTTCTTTTAGCAATTACCATGGAAGAATAGTCATTGTCAAAGCACAGTTGTCTCATTAAACTTAACAGGAGCTTTAGCCCAAGCAGATTTAAGAACCATCTCTTTATCAAAAGATGATAGAAATCTAACTATAACTGATCTAGGATAGTTTTTGTTAGAGTTAGTATTAGCTATAGATCTATGTGCTCTTTCAATACCAAAGAGAATGCTTCTGGTAAATCTAAAGTTTTAGGGAGCCATGTTGTTAAAAAGAAGTAATATTGTTACCTTCAATATTTTCTGGCAGTCCAAAAATCCTAATGTTATTGCGCCTAGATCTATTTTCCAGGTCATCCAGCTTTGTTTGTAAATGTGTATTTTGTTTCAGCAGAAACTCAATGTTGATTTCCTGTTCTTGTATTTTATTTTCCATGTCATTCACAGCTTCTTCTATGCCTGTCATCTGGATCTTCTGTTGTTGCAGGTCCATATGTAACAAGTCTATTTGTTTTGTAGTTTTTTCTATGAAAGTGTCTATTTTAGTATCCATTTTATCCATCTTAGCAGTAAGTTGCTGGACTATAATTATCAGAGACTGAAGTTCTTTCTTGATGCTGGAGTCTTGAGAATTTGTCTTACTGGAACTCATTTCAGACTGATAAACTGACAGGAACATTTCCAAAGTAATTTCTGACAGGAATATTATTAAGATTTCCTTTCTTTTTTAGATATAGTTCAAGAACTATATAAAACAAACATATTTAGAAAGAAAATTACTTCAAGAATTAATTTTTTAAGTAATTAATTCCTGTCAATGTAATGAAATTGGTGGAGCTGAAGAAATCTGCTGCTATCCTGTGTTCATCCTTGGCCACGCCCCTCCCTCCCAGTGTACTTCTAAGGTGAATGATATCAGCAGGCCTAGTAAAGTAGGGTGATGGGAAGTTTACAGGGTGGTACACAACTCAAAATGGTATAACCCATACAGTATATATATTTCACACACACACACACACACACACACACACACACACACACACACAATTGCCAGTATTGAGATTAGAACCCCTACCTATCTAGTTATTTCTACTATAGTGTTACTCAGTTATCAAACATGCTACAGAGCTTACATGATTTCACCTACTCCCAACGTACTTCTAAGGTGAATGACATCAGCAGGCCTATTAAAGTAGGGTGATGGGAAGTTTACAGGGTGGTACACAACTCAAAATGGTATAACCCACCCAGTATATGATTCTCACACACATACACACACACACACACACACACACACACACACACACACACACACACACACACACACACACACACACACGCACACACACACACACACACACACACACACACGCACACACACGCACACACACTTGCCGGTAATGAGATTAGAACCCCTACCTATCTAGTTATTTCTACTATAGTGTTACACAGTTACCAGACATGCCACAGAGCTTACATGACTTCACCTAGTCCCAACGTACTTCTAAGGTGAATGTCATCAGCAGGCCTAGTAAAGTAGGGTGATGGGAAGTTTACAGGGTCTTACACAACTCAAAATGGTAAAACTCACACAGTATATGATTCTCACATACAAACAGTTGCCAGTATTGAGATTAGAACCTCTACCTATCTAGTTAGTTCTACTATAGTGTTATGCAGTTATCAGATGCACCACGGAGCTTACATAATTTCACCTAGTCCCAAAGTACTTCTAAGGTGAATGACATCAGCAGGCCTAGTAGAGTACAAACAACCAAACCAAAAAAACATCTCTAAAGGAAGCCTTAATAGGCAAAAAGTGTAAAATGAAAAAAAGGCTTCCACCACAATGAGAAGTACACTGAAAAATTCTGTTAGGATACAAGCTTTAATAAAACGAAGAAATAAAAAGCACAAATTGTGCTGTTCAGATTGCAGGTCAAACAGGATAAGCACTTTCAGTTACAAAACCTTCAGATCCTAGTGTGTAGACCTGACTTACTACTGTTAAAATAGAGATCCTTAATTGCTCAGCCAATTACATACAGCAATTAAATACATGCCTTCCTTAAGCCTCCATTTCATCTCTTAATCAGGCTTCTCTCTTTCAAAATGGGCTTAATAGGAACTACTCTGTTAAGCCCTGGAAACAGATTAGCTCTAAGGTTCATGATCCATCTGGTTTCTTCCTTTTCAGTTTGTTGACAATGTCTCCTCCACGAAGGTTAATAGTCACATTTGAAATAACCGTAAAACTAAATGAATGCCCTGGATTTTCAGACACATGCCCATACAGGGCATTAGTTACCACTTTATTCCTGATGTCTAACAGGTGGTGAAGTATCATTTGTTACTGTCATCATTTGTTACTGCTTTGGTGATAACACTGTACTCAATGATGGAAAATGGTCGGAAAACCAATGCTATGTTTAATGCAGGTATGCATAATCCTTTATTTGACATCAATATAAAGACTGGTGTGAATCAGGAACTGGTTACAGACTGTAATGAAGAATTTGATAACATCTTTAGAGAAGTTCAGAATGCAGCCTATAAACTCAAGAGGCTGCAATGGCAGCAATTTTACATGGAGGTTTGTTTACATCACAATGTGATACCGGGGGTATTGAGAATTAGGTGTATGCCAAGTTATGGGAACACCTACCCAGACCTCCTGGCCAAATGGCAGGAGATTAATATAGAGACAAGCTTCCATTATGTGCAGCTGCTAATAGACTACTTTAAGCCACATGAAGATGAGGTTTCTGCCCTTATTGAACATAAGCAAAAGCAAATGGAAATTATGCGACTACCCGATAGCTGCTTGTTTAAGCTAGGAACCCTGCAAGATAAATTGGAAACCTATGAGAACAAATTGAAAAATATAAAAATTAATAAACTGAAGAGAGACTATCTTGATTTTACTAACGGTTGTCTGTTTGGCCAAGGGATAAGAGAGCACCCGATAGAAAAGAACGCTCTGATAACATGGGAAATGTACCTGTGACATGCAGGACTGTTTCTAGTGTGAACATACAAGTGGAAGTACATAATGATGTACTCACCAATGGGCAACATTCTGAATTAGCCTCTCGTAATACTCCTAACAAAAAGACTAATGACAGTATAGTTCATAATGATTCTGGCAAGCTTGAGGTCATTACATCGCTAATGGAAAATGACAATGCAATGAATGCAGACACTTCTTTGGCTGGAAGCACTCAGCCTTCAAGTGAAATAGTTTCGAGCATGATACCAAAGAAGGTATCCACCCATGCACCTTTGCTACAGCAACTCCCTTTTCTATTACAGAAAAACATTGGGAGATCCAGATCAGGAAGCAGAGAGAGGAAAAAGAGGAAGGTAATCTAGGAACTCTAGTGAGCTCAGATGAATTGACTTTGTTGGTAATTAACATATCTGATTATGAGTTAACAGCTACTGAAATTAGTGTTCTGCAAAGAGGCTTGAGCTTTATACCTTCAATACGTTCTGACCTGAGTGAGTTAGTGATAGACCTAAGGTGCTTTGGCAGGAACGTTATGTTGACGTGCCTTTTTGATAATGAAAACACTGGTACAAACTACACATCATCTTTGTTGAAAAAAACAAGTTCCTTTGTTCCCAGTAATCATCCCACTGTTGAGATGTTCTTACAGTTGTGTGAGGATGAGGTGGCTGAACGGAGGTCAAGAGGAAAAAGTAAACACTATTACAACCTAACACAGGATGAGTTTCAGGCGCTAAAAGAATTGCAAATAATAAAAGAAATTATTTTCAGGCCAGCTGATAAAGGAGGAGCTTTAATAGTGATGAATTCAATATGGTATGCCCAGAAAATGTAGGATATGCTAAGCCATAGTGATACATACCATAAAATCGAGAAGTATCAAATAGACAGATTGATCTCCTCAGTAAAGAATGTCCTGTATGACAAATTAATGACTAGATCAATTGATAAAAATCTGTTTGACTTTCTTGAAATGGTACATCCAACTATACCTGTTATTAAAGGGCTGCCCAAGATTCATAAGAACAGTGTTGACCCCCCTCTGAGACCGATAGTTTCGGAGAGAGGCTGGGTCACTGAACCCCTTTCAATTTATGTGGAAACTGAACTCAAGAAGTTGTTGCCTTTCACACAGACTGTATTGAGAGACACTGGTCAGTTGTTGGAGAGATTGTATGAAAGAATGGAGCAAGAAAGCTCCACAGACAACCTCATTTTGGTGACGATGGATGTTAATAATTTATTCACTTGTATACCCAATGATCTAGGAATAGAAGCAGTAAGGGATTTTGCCTCTCACTCTGAAGTGAGCATGGATGTGAATCTAGTCTGCAGCCTGATGGAATTGGTCCTGGAGAGCAATGTGTTCTTCTATGGTGAAAGCTATTATTGGCAGAAATGAAGGGTAGCCATGGGCACCCCCTGTGCAAACAGCTATGCCAATATAGTTCTAGCTGAATGGAAAAGGCAATGGGAAATGGATGCAAAAAATGAATGGAAGGAATGCATCATCTTTTACAATAGGTTTGTGGATGATGTTATATTCCTATGGAAGAGCAGTATGCAGTGCCTTAATGATTTTGTTAACTATTTAACAAATATGACCAGCTTTTTAAGGTTCGAAGTGAGAACGTCAGTAAGTGAGATCGAGTTCTTAGACATGAGAATCTCAATGAATAATAGCAAAGGAATTGGCACCTCTATATTCAGGAAACCACAATGGAAGAACCATATGCTGTATTATAATAGCATGCAGTCAGAAGGTGTTAGATGATTTGTCACAGCATTGATAGGGTTAAATACCTGATGAATTGATTGATTGATTGTTTAATTGATGAGTATATAAAAGAGAATGTGTATATCTGGATGTTTGTTCCATTGAAGGCGAATTGCCGAGGTACCAGGATGGATGAATAAGATGGATTAAAGCTGCTTCTCTTTGTCTCACCTTCTGACTGCTTATTTCTATGGTGTATTTTTTGAATATTTGATGGTTTCGTGGTTTGTATTATTATAATAGCATGCACCTGAGACATGTTTTTCAGAATATTGTTGAAAATCAAGTGACCAGGATATCCAAGCTCTGTACTGACGATGATGATTTTCTGCAGCAGTTGTGAGGACAGTGCTTGAGGGCCACCTATGTTGGATGCACACAGTACACTGACTATACATGGTAAGTTACAGGTAATGTGATGTGTGTGTCATCCATTTTACTGTGTGTGCGAGTCAGAGAGATATGTCAGTGCCTGGGGTGCCTACAGTGTCAGTGTGTGTGCTATGCATTGCCTCTTTGCCAAGGCATGAGCATACTGGGCATGCCTCCATCTGCCTACGGGAGCAGGCTCAGGGGCCTCCTCCTGTGAGTCCCTCTGCTCCTGTGGGGACCTTGGAAATGGTGGTAGGCTGTGTGGCACTTCCCCATGCTGTTCCTGCTGCAGCTGTTTCCGCAGGATCATATTGTGTAGCATGGCACATACTATGAACATGTGTGCACATGTGGCTGGAGAGTACTGCATAGGTCCAGCAGATATGCCAAGGCAGTGGAACCATGATTTGAGCATCCCAAACACATGCTCTATTAATGATCCTGGTTTGTTTGTGTGCCTCATTATGGCATTCTTGTGTGGGTGTGCATTTCTGATGGATGTCATCATCCACAGCTCCAGTGCATAGCCAGCATCCCCCATCAGATGGCCATATGAGATTCCCCCACTGGCAAATGCCTGGTACAGCTGTGATGAATGCCAGATGTGGGAGTCATGATAGCTTCCAGGGCTGCCAGCACACACAATCCTGATTCATACATTCATAGGTGTGTTCTAAGCTAATGGCCCTGGAGCCTTTACAAGCCTAGCCCCCAAACAATTGCCCAGGCACCGTGCTACCCAATGTTAGTTTACAGTACCCATATCCAGTAGTGCAACTGGAATGATTCCTGGAGTGAACTTCCTGTTACCCATCCACTCGTCAAGATTTCTCTTGAAGAGGGACAGTGAGGTGCTCTGTTTGACATGGATGGAAAGCCTATTCCAGAGTACGGGCAGTCTTTGGGAGATGAACTTGTCCCTCCTGCATGATAATGCCCTGGGCATTGCACATGACCTGGTAGATGATGGAGGGAAATCCCTTGTGGTTTATGTAGACCCTACCCTGTCCACCGGGTGGTGCTTTGATGTGGATGTGCATGCAGTCTATGGCACCCAGTACCTCCGGGTATTCTGCTACATGGTGGAAGAGACGCATATTGCTGATCCTCTCCTCATGGGTGTTGGGGAAGTAAATGTGCTCACCAGCATGTGGTAGGATGGCATCCAGGAACTGGTGGAGTACCCTGGATGCAGATGCCTGTGAGACCCCCATGATGTCCCCAGTAGATCTTTGGAAAGTACTTGTAGCTAGTATTCTTAAGGCTACACATACCTTGGTATCAACTGGGGTGGATTCCCCTCTGTTGGCTCTAGGTCTGAGTTGGGGCTGGCACAGCTCGGTGATTTGCTGAAGTATGTCTCTATCCACCCTGAAGTGCTCTACTATCTCCAGATCATGTAGTCCCTGGTAGGTTACCCAAGATCTGAACACTCTTCTCCTCCTCCTCCTTGGTCTGTGGTGGTTGTCAGCATTATCCTCCTCTCTGCTGTTAGCCTCTAGCACATACTGATGGATCAAAGCAATGGCAGCGCCTAACATTTTTCCAGTTAAAATCCCCCCCCCCCATGTATACACCAATGGTGCAGAGTTTGTGGGGAAAAAACAGACTGTAAGGTGTTTCCATACTTTATACTGTTGTGCTGCAGATGCTGCCTGTATTATTGGCTGACTATGATACTTTCCAGCTCATGGCTTTGATTTGGCCACTGTGAGTGTTAGAGGCATTAGTGGTAATTTGTGCATGATTGCCTTTATTCTGCTGTTGCCCTTTATTTCTTTTTTAACATCTCCTCCCATTTTCAGCTAGGCAGCCACCTGCCAGCTGCATTATTGTGTGCTTTGCATGGCCCATTGTGAGTTGCAAGAGTCCCATATTAGTGATTTCTACTTCATTTCTCCTTTATTGTGCTATTGCCCTTTATTTAATTTTTTTCTACATCTCCTCCCATTTTCAGCTATGCAGCCACATGCCAGCTGTATTATTGTGTGCTTTGCATGGCCCATTATGAGTTGCAAGAGTCCCATATTAGTGATTTCTACTTCATTTCTCCTTTATTGTGCTGTTGCCCTTTATTTCTTTTTTTACATCTCCTCCCATTTTCAGCTAGGCAGCCACCTGCCAGCTGTATTATTGAGTGCTTTTAATGGCCCATTGTGAGTTGTAGAATCCCATATTGATGATTTGTATTGCATTTCCCTTGTTCTGCTATTTCCTTTTTTTTTTCCTATATCCTTCCTGTTTAAGCCCCGGTGCAGAACTGTTTAGCTAGTGTAAACATCAAGAAATGGAACTCCCCAAGGCACGAACATGCTCCTCAGTTCATGGAATAAGACTATACAGCTCCAGACACACTCCCTCCCTTAGCTGTGCTTAGCTAAGTGCAAACCTGGGCAACAAAGCTCCAATGTGCTTACAGCAAGCATGACACACACCCTTTTCATGTTAGTTGCTCCTCCTGCCTACACAATGGTGTTAGAACACCTACACGGTTAGGTGCAGTGTGACACTTAGAAGAATTTTGTGATTCAGTATAAGTCCCTTATTAACATACCCCACTGCCTTAGACTGTAGTTACTGCACTACACAAAAGCCTTCCCCTTTATCAACCACTGTTCCTTGCCATTGTTTTGATTCTGCTTGCCATATAGTATAACGGCAAAATGCATGTTTCCCTTAAAATTGACTTTTCCCTATTTTTTTTACCACAATCCTGTTTGCACTGTGTTGCCCTATGCTTCAACGGCTGACGTTGGCCACAATAAAATAAATTTTATTTTTATAAAAAGTAAGAGGTTTTCCATGCCAATGGCCATATATTTGGCCATTGGCATGCATACGGATTAGGGTACATGCTTTTATTGGAGCTGTAATGGCTCCGTTTTTCATTTTTGCAGAAATGCACTCGGCTAGTAGCCAAATGCATTCTGCACCCTACATTTTTCCTGCATGGTTACCTGCCTGCTTTCTGGATCGCTAATTCACCTAATTTGCATGGTGCATCAGCAAATGAGGTAATTAGCATCCTGCATGGGTTTCCGTGCAGGAACAATGTCGGCTCGCTCGTGGACATCAAAATGACACATTCCTGGATCGCTCGGCGGCCATATTCCGTGCAGGAGTGGCTACACTGCTCCTGCACAGACAAATTACGTTTGTGATCCCCACGTATTTTTTAAACATAGGTGCACAGGTGGGTGCAGACCCATACACAAACACACACACACACACACACACACAAACTCGCACTGGTGCATACAAATGAAGATGGTTGTGGCAGTCTGTGGCTTATCTCTCAACTGTCCCTGATTTTATCTTGACCTTTCCCTCATAATTATTATTATTTTTTTTTGTGGTATATTACTGAGAAGTACAGTCAATCAGTAATGCTATGCATTACAGTTGCTTACCTCTTATTCTTCAGAAATGCAATATTAATGCAAAATCTGTTGTTATATTATTTTTAAGTGAATTAAAGTAACATTTAAAAATATCCTCTATTTTGGGTCCTTTGTCCCCCATTATTGTTGGCTTTGTCCAGAATTCTAAAACAAAGAAATTTGAGTAATATGATCTGTCATCAATCAGGTTTTGACAACAGCTACAGTCTCACACTGTTAGTCATCAACATTTCCAAAAACCTTTCCTATGGGAAATTTCAGAGCAAAAGCTTTGAAGCAAGAAACTAATATTTTAATGGGATAAAACTATTTAATAACCACTTTATTGTTCAAGTATATGTGCAACACAGACAAAGCCTTTGCACACATTTTTTTTTTTTTTTTGGCTTAAGTGCTTGGTATGTATATTCCCCTTCATAGGAGCAACATTCGCATTTCGTTTCTTTTGTGGGAGCTCAAAGACAGTATGAGTTTTAGCTAAACACGTATAATTACAAGAAAAGACTACTCTTGTAAACTCTTCAAAAATAAGTGGTCAGTTGACCTTTTGTCTCTATTCATAAAAAATCTTTTCAGTCTCCCATGAGAAAGTTATATCTGCTCTATAGCTAAAAATCAGTCCCTATACCATTCTGTTCAGTTTTATATTTTTGTCCTTTAGTTTGAAAGAAAGGGGTATTTCATCAGCTAAGCCAAGTCGCTCAATGTCTGATATGAGAAATTGTATTCAGATCATTAGTATGGAATTGTCCTATCACTTTTTGTAGACAGTAGGACCAGTGCCTTGGAGACCTACAAAAAGAAATGATCCACTGGAATACGGGAAGATTCCCCCAGCAAATGTCAGGTAGAGGGAAAATTACCAATCTAGATTTATGTAATACATAAACTGTAAGTTTTAATTGTTTACGTTTTTCCTTACCTGTTAAATTTAATACCTGATTTGGGGAACTGCATGCTTTAAATAATTGAGTCTAATACCAGACTTGCATTGAAACTCTGTTGATATATTTCACATATTTTAAGGACTCAGTTAATGTGCATATATTTTCATGTATTTTAAAGTACTGATAATTCATATGCTTGCCTTTTTGCATTTTCTTGGTTATGTTATGTAGCATTTTTCCTTTGCAAAAGCGTTACAAGTGTTAATTCCTGCAATTAATTTCACAAAGTTAATAAGGGTGAGAATTAGACTCTAACTGGACCACCATCCCTAAAAAATAGAAACAGCTGTAGTAAAATCAGAAATATTATTAAATCATAGAACACAGAGGGATTTCTGTTTAAGTTAAGCTGAATTGTAGTGCCAGTACCATTGCAAGGCTAAAGATAGTAATAGTTTCACAAAGTCCATATAGGAACTGAGAAGTGCAGACAGCAAGTCAGAGATGTGATTTTTGGTCTGGTATGTATACCAAGGTAGGGATTATGATGAGATCAGTAGTGTAGCAAGAGTGGGACAAAGGAGGGAGCTTCTCTAGGTGCGATGTGTTAGAATGCATGATCTGCATTTCCTTTATTATTTTTTTACTGTACCTTTTTTCCTTGCTCTTCATATGGAGAGCTGAGGGGTGTGATGTTGTGGGTGGCTACAGTGTAATGGTGTTTTTTTTTTTTGCTTTTCACTGAAGAGCTGAGGGATTGGAAGGAAGTAGGAAGCTGATTGGTACAAAAGTACCAATCAGTTTACAATAGACTTAAGATGATTTTTTTTCAGTCTTTGCTGAAGACCTGAGGGTCCATAGAAATGAACCCTTATTTCCACAGTGCAGACGAGGACACAAACTACAACCACAATTGCCTGTGTAATGCCACCAGCCCACTCTCATCCTGACTGAAAAATATCTAAAATGGGGGAATGAACTGGCTGGACAGATGGATAGAGGCTTGATGATTGGCAGGCATGGTGTCAATATAGCATAGAAAAAACAGCAGCTGATCTGTTTCAGTTTAAATAGACACAACATCTCATCTATTTGGACTACTTCTACACATACCCAGAAGTTGTCAAACAAAAGGACACATCCTCAACCACACTGACAATAAATATAAATGGAACATTTCCATGCCACGGTATACCAGAGATTCTTATTTTGGACAAAAAAAAATTTAAATACCAAGAGCTTCACAATTTCATGGCAGAACATGAATTTTGCTGCATCACAGCAAATCCAAAACACCAGCAAGAAAATGGGCAAGCAATGTATACTATTTAAATTATAAAAAAAAAAATCTAACACTCTTGGAGACTGTCATCTATCCAAACACTCATGGGCAGAAGACAAAGAAAAAGACCAAAAACCCCATAATTCCTGTTGCAAGTGGAAAAGTACCAAATGTTAAAGAGAAATGGGAACTAGCACAAGGGCAGAAAAAAGTATTATAATGGAAGATCCAGAGAACCATCCATATTGTTCATAGTAAACACTGAGACCCTACAGAATCTACATGACAAGAATGACGTACAACCTGAGACAATGTGCATCTTGAAACTTGGATGTCTAGATCCACCTTCCTGAAATGGTTTAAGGCAAAGTCCTGAGAAGAATTGATGCATCTGTATAAAACCAGCCAAGCTGAATTTCAGGATAACATTCTTGTAGATTTATGGTGACAGTCAGAGATCAAACCCAGAAAAGAATGCAAATTTCCATTGCCAGAACCATAACAATGGGCATGCAGCATTATGAACTAACGTGTCTGAATGAGACACAGTCAGTGCTTGATTAGTGAGAAGCATAACTCAGAATCTACTATTCAGCCTGAGCCCTGTTTTAAGATCCAGGTATAGATGACCCATCAGATCATCTCAAAGATGTACTGCTCTATCAGGCTATCACTGTGTGATAAAACCGTTTAATTAATGTGCTTTTAGGATGCATTAAACTATATAATTTAGAAATGCATCCAGTTTTAGTATAACAATTTATATTCACAAAGGTATCATTTACACGTTTGTGTCTAATTTTTGTCTGAATTCTTTAGGCATGCAGTTGCTTAGAAGAAACCATACAATTTATGTTTCCACTATTCAGTATTTGCTATATATTTTTGCAGTTTTACTGTATATTTTAACCCTTATGGTCCTGATGCTTCAGTTGGTTCAGTCAGCTCCTAAAGAAACAAAGTAAAACTGTAATAATACAGGTGTTTGTTTTGTAGCTAATTCAACTGAAACAGAGTTCTCAGATTCTGATAGTTGTGACAGTAAGCAAATACTTGCTTAAATTGTTTTTTGTTTTTCTTAGTAAGAGGGAATGCTTAAAAAGGGAAGAGTTGTATTAGTTAGTTAAAGTCCTGCCAACTCCGCTCAGCAAACCTATTTAAAGAGCTGAATGAAAACTCTTAAAAGCAGTTCGGGGACAGATATGGACAAGTTTAAATAAGACTAGAGAGAGTTTTATCTAAACCAGAAGGTAATTTGAAATCTATTTCTGTATATTTAATGTGTGGTTTGGAGCACTTTGTTGTCTAAAATAACTCATCCAATTCCAGACCCATGTACAAACTAATTGCAAATTTTGTAGGAATGAAATGACTGATTCACTGTACATGTATTTTCATTATTTGGCAATATTTGGCATTATTTGGCAATATTTGGCATCAGGACTTTGCCTTAAACCATTTCAGTAAGGTGGATCTAGACATCCAAGTTTCAAGATGCACATGCTTCTCACTAATCAATAGGGGGTTAGGGAGTTGGGGGGTTGGTAGGGTGGCCTAATGGTTAAGGTGTTTGCCTTGCAAGTACAAGGTGCAAGGTTTGAGTCTCACAAGGGATAATTTGCTAGGCTTAAAATGGCTCGCAAGGGCAGTTAGCTTAGTACTAATCTATGAACCTATGAATATAAATACTGAAAAGTCGTATGCTGATCTCATGCATCTTTTCTGTGTTGTTTTATGCATCACTGCTTCTCTGAGAGAGTATAATTACAGTGATTTGTTTTAACATTGTCCTGTTGCAACTAGACTAAGAAAGTACATGAAGTGGAATGCTAATCAAAGATTAATTAAATGGCCCATTACCCCCGCAATTAGATTATTTAAATAAAACATAGACTTATATTTAAAATGTTTTTATTGAATGCCACTAAATTAAGCATTCTGAAATGTTGGGGGGGGGGTCTGTAACCATTTGTATGTGCCTTTGCACAGAAAACTACAATTATAGTATACCACCAAAATGTAACAAAACTCCTTAAGGAAAGAAGTACGATTCATGTATTAGGAACATAGTTCCTTTCAATACAAAATGATCTTTTAGAGGCAGTCGTGTGAGCCATCTTACCGAAATGACATGGACTACACCTCTGCAGCCTGATTCCACTTTAGTGTGTGTTTGAGTGCAACAACTGCTGGGGTGGGGGTTATGAATTTCATAAGGGCTGCAAAACAGATATGAGAAGGGTCCCAGATGGTGAGAGGTCTGAGCTCAACATCTTCAGGTTTGATTTCTCTATCAGCTACAGGGCTGATGAGACCACTGTTGCCATTACCATGGCTGAGTCTGCTGTTGAAACATAGGCCGCAGCTGAAGGAGGTTAGGCCAGCAGTGGTGTTTACAGTGTATCTGCTGAGGTGCTGACAAACCATGTGGGAGATACATGCTGTGCATACTGAGGGATTCATGATGCAGCGGGGAAGGTTGGAGTCCTCTTGGGTTGACAAAGGCCACGGTACATAGACCATGCATATAATGGCATGGGATGTACAATCTACATTTGCACAACTTAAGGCTGGCTTGACTCACCATGGCATTGTATAATGATACCTTTACAAGATTGTGCCATGAAGTTCATACTATAACACTACTGACCAGGAGATGGTCCAGCTACAACAGCAGCAGCCATGGTTTCACACTTGTAGGGGCCTGTAGGTAGTGGTATATCTCAGGCTGGTCATTGGCTCAAATGTTTATCAGTAGTGGGAGGCCCACCACCAAGACTGTGTGAGACTGCCTTTGCTGGCACTCTGACATGTTCATGGAAAGTTAAAGCAGCCATTCCTCACCAACCCAGAGGGGTAACCCTACAGGACACAGATGACTGAACAGCATCCAAGTTCTGTCAGTGTCATACAAAACACTTCTGCAGTTAATCATGGCCAGGGAAAACATGTATCTGCTTGCTGTGGGTACTACCAGAGACATACCTGCTGGTTATATCTACATATTGCTTAAGGGAGGATGACAGTTTTGATCCCTTGCATTATGTGTTTAATTCAAATACAAATATCTGATTTTGTGTGTACATTATATATATATGGATATATGTATTTTTGATGCATTTTAACAACAGTATTGTGAATAAGTGTTGTACATACCTAGCCAAAGATCTGCTGAATCATTGCTTCCCACAGTTGCTCTCGTATTGTACACTTGTCTGGCAATACTGATGGAAAGTACTCAATGAGGTGTTGGTTTATCATTCCAATGTAGCTATTGGGTGTCTAGAGTCATAAGCTACAGGGTGTGGTGCCAGGTTTTCATGTGTCATATTGTGAAACATCTGCCATCTCTTGGCAGGGAAATACTTTGACAGCCTGCCAGAGTCTTTCAGACAGTGGATCCTTATCTTGGCCTAGATAAAGACATGTAAAATGGTGTTACACCTACATCTGTGAGCTCTGTTATACATCTTCTTCTGTGGCATCTGTGGGGACCAGACCAGGGCGAGAAGCAGTGGTTGTGGAGGGTTCCCAGCACTGCTTATCTGTCATCTATGTGTAACTAATCCACTTTGAAAGCCCTGATACACTCTGCAAGAGTAAAACATGCTGGCATTTTCCATTTTGCCATGATTACATAAAAAACATACAACTATTTACAATTTGCAGCACAGCATCCATGCTGGTTTATGTACACAGGTACAACATCTATGACTGGTTTACTGACCACAACATATGTGACCCTGTTGTGCCATATATAGCTGGTATGCGATAAACTATCTGGAGTCCATGTAACACTGTTGTATATTCTGCCTATGTGTGTAGCATCCAAATGTATATCCTTGTGTGCACATCAGGCAGTTGGGAATCTACTACTACAGGATCTAACTGGAGAACACCTGCTATATTCCATTAGCATCTATAGTTAGTTCCTGAAATGTTCCTGTCCCCAAGTTTGCCACAACTATTAGTATTTGCATCTGCAGTTATCCGGTGCCCCCTAGCATCATATACTGTCACTCTTCTCTACAGCTTACATAAGATAGCCAGTATTTGCTTATTCATTTGGCAATGGTCCATTTGTTGCTGGTCAGAAAGTAATGTTTACAAGATTTTTGCCATGACACAATGTCTAGCTTTGAAACTGCAAGTGACTCAGACTACAGAAGCTATTGCCATACTTACTGTTATTATATTAGATATAATACATGGTATATTATCTGTATTTCATTTAGGCTATCCACAGTTCTGTTAACATATTGAGTCCCCCCTGGAATGATGTGTTAGCAAGTACATGGCACATTTTATGAATCACATTTCAGGCCCTGGCATCGTTCTCATAAATGTACTATGTGGGGTTGTATGACTGTATAGAGTATTTATGCCACATCAAATGGCAATTTATTTTGACTCTTTTGCTCAGAAGAACAAAACCTGTCTAATTCACAAAAATTGGAATTTTACAGGAATTCTAATGCACAATTTGTTTTATGTAGTTCATGAGGTAAGTATAGGAAACGTACACTCACAAATATGGCATGTCAGCCCTTCATGTCTTCAAGTGCACATGTCAGCCCCTAGGAGTGGACTTGGGAGTCATTAAATGAAAAAAAAAAAACTTCATGGCTGCTTGGATAATTGCAATGCCATGAGCTAATGTTATTGTTAACAATAGTGCTAAAATTGTTAGTATTAGCAGAGTCAATCTCATGTCCCTGACTATAAGCTGCATGCCCCTCTCTGTCTTATAGATGCAGGCGCTGCATTAAAAGAACCTCCTTCCATCCCAGATAGGCAAGCCGGCATTAGTTCTGGTCTGTCACAAACTGTTCATACTCAGAAGACTGTTAATATACTGTTTTAGATTTCTTTACTTGCACATAAGTAAATGTCATCACTCAGATGCAATTCTGTTTCATAAGAAATTTACTGGTTTTAACCCTCCAAAGTTACAGTTAATAATGTACAGCCTTCACTAGCAATGAGTGGATTCTTGTCAATCATTTCTGAGAAGATGGTTCGTATCTAAAAATGTGGGACAGCGGCCCTCTTTCCTGTCTTCTAAATCAAAGCATGGATTTGTCAATACATTAGTTAATTATGCCCTCAGATATTGTGGACAGAAATAGAGAATTATGCAGAATAATGCCTGATTATGCAGACTATTTAAATACTTTTAAGAGTTTTACTGTTTATATGGAAACTGCACTATTGTCTGACAATCAGAAAAAAAAAATGGTTTGCAAAAACAAAACATAAAAAGATGCAAACACTTTTGACAGCTTGCCAAAAAACATCCACATAGCATGGTAAAAGTTAAAAATTTTCTCTTCTGCTGACGTACTGGTGTGTGAGTAGATAAACAAGCATTTATATTCTCTTCATAGCTGTAGTGCTGGTTCAGTTAAGTAATATCCAAGAGCTGTAGCTTCGACATATTATTTAACAAGGCTGTAAGATGTAGGAAGCTGACCTATGCGATCATTTGGTGTATTATGGAATCAAAGGCCCTCTACATTGTTTTAATCTGCATTGGCCAGAAATGACTACACAGTCATATTGACTTTTTCTCAGACAAGAAAGGCCTCTGCCCCCTCATTAATTGATAAAGGGATGTCATCTTCACAAAACAAAGAGTCTAAGATACCCTAAATAAGCCATGTAATCTGCCTCTCACAATAAGTTTAATCTAGTGTCTCAGCACACCATTTTTCTCTCTAGTAAAGGACAAAAAGACTTGCTACACCTTAACTTGAAAAAGTATAGCAGATCCAATCAGATGAACATTAGAAGATATATTCTATTATTCGACTTATAACAGTAACACATTCTTGAATTTCATTCAAGTCAAGTTGTACAACATGTATTATATTATTACCACACATATTTGCCAAGAATGAAAAAAATAGTGTTGTCAGCATGCATACGTGGCCCCATAAATCAAACACAAGTGGTGTAGTAATTCATTTTTATAATGATAACAAGCCCAGGGGATGAAACTTGAGGCATGGTTCCTTCAGTTTCATGAAGTGCAGTTCAATGCATTAAATGAAACAAGCTGTGTTCATATGACAGAAACAGTAAAACCCTAAGAATTTACTGAGCTGCCTATATTATTTTTATCCTAAATGAGCCAAAGATAAGAGTAATGTAAACTCAGCCTTCAGAAAAACTCCTAATAAAAACAGCCTCTGAGTATAGCCTGCATTGACTGCATGTAATATTAGCAGAAACTACAGTTTACAAAAGCTAAAAATAACACATTTGTAAATATATCACATAAAATAGTTCATAGGAGATTAATTTAATTATGATTACTCTGTGACCAGTTCAGAAACAAGCTGCACCAATAACATGAGACACGATTTATAATTTAATAGTACTCAAAGCAGATTACCCTTAACAATGATAATCTGAAATAAAAGCTGGGCTCAGAACAAAAATAAGGGTCAGTGGTGAGAGCAGACACACAACGGCATCCATTAACAATCTTGGAGTGCTGATCTGCCTTGACCGTGGTCAGATATGTCTGCCAGAACTCAACTAACTGGAATTCGAAAACAGGTGGCAGGCTACCGAACAGCCAGATGAGGAAAGCTTAGTAACTTTAATGGCATTTCTCAAACCGAGTAATAAATGAATGTGTGTCTAATATATTACAAAGTCTACTGGGAGCTATAAATGTTAAGGAGATTATCTGTAGAAAAGACAACAGTAAATTTATAAGTTTATAAGCTGGTCCATGGCCTAGAAGTTAAAACTACAGAAACAGACTAGCCAAAAAAAATCAAGTATTCACATTTATTTGTTTCAATTAAAACTGGCAGAAAAATATGCATTACCATTTATTTCTACAGTACTACAATACAATACACTTGTGCCTTGTCAATTTAACAGAATCATAAGTCATTAGATGGTATGTAAGAATTTATAACCTATACATATGTCACACAAAAAGCACTGAAAATAAATCTCCATACCCTAAATATAGTGATTTGACATTAACCAAGTTTATAACTTTAACACAGAGGATTATGAGCAGGTCAGTGATAAACCACTTTATTATGTGTTTGAGACTTGGATAGTAAGAACGAAGTCTGAGAGATGAATCTTGGTTTCCATGTCAAGACACATAATATAGAGTTATGATTGCCATCCCAGCCATAATTCTTTGTAGTGTGTGGAGCTTTATCCTCCATGTACTATTAGAGCAACAATGGAAAAAATAGATAATAAAGCACTTAGTGTGCGCTATTAAATTGACAGAAATGCACATCATTCATATATTTTTTAAGAAAGTTAGATAGACTGGAAGTACAGCAAGGAGAAACAAAGCTGTTTTTTGTATTCTGCTGCTGTGATTTGTTGGTTGGCACTGTCATTTGTGCAAGACCCAATATTAACAGCTCTTGGGGGGTGCTTAACAACTGTTAAGGCTGCGTCTTGTGACACTCTGTTGCTTAACTGAGTTGTCTTTTTATGGATATCAGAGCATAATCACCACACTCCCATTGCACTACATATAGATAACAAACACAAAACATGCCTGAAATGTTTAACTGAGTGATAGTGATGCTTATGACATCTCTCTGCCACTGTAAATTCAAAGGCTAGGCCTAATCAGTTGCAAATTGCATAGGCTCCTTACTGATAACCCATGAAAGGCATCACTCATATGCAATGTAACCAGGAGGAATCTCATTGGTTCAGTACCAAGCATCTGGTGCTGACCAATGTCAATGATAGGACAGGAATGGTGCTGGGGCTGGGAAGCGATTTGGTGGGTCTTGAGGAATGGGTCAGTTGCAAGAGTTGTTAAGTAAGGAATTGGAGTATTAGTCATTTCACATGATAAATAAAAAGGTTGTTACAAAGATGTAAGTTCATGCATTATGACAATGTTTGAAATCCAGCACCCATACCTCCCAGCTCTCCAGCCTTTCGCAGAATGTCTAGATTTTTGCCTCATATTTTTGGTCTGTTTCTCCAAAATTTGAGGGTTTCTGGCAAATCATGGAGGACTGAAGTCAGAAAATAATGACAGAAATTTATGTTTTAGACTTCAAATCCTTTATAAAATTCATGCTAATGAATAACCTGCTATTCTGTCAACATTATACATTTGTAAGAACAGTATTTAAAAATTGCCCTTATTTTTTGGTCTTTGTCATCCATTCATTATGGCTTTGTCCAGATTTCTTACTCTAAGAGATTGAGAGGTATGCCAGCACCTGGTGCATTGGTTACCAAAGGCATATTCTGTTTTCCCAAAAAATATGAAGTACTTGATTAAATAAAAAATGTAAAATGATCTGAAAGAAAAAGTAAATAAATCACTAACTTATAATGTACAAATTCATATTATAGGGAACCTATTTTTTGTACTAGGAGTATATCTGGATGGCCATATTTTGATGCATACAAGAAATCATCCTATGCTTATACATTTTAAGCAAAACATCTTTTCAAGCCCAAAATGTTAACCCATACAGCTTAACAGGTCATTAGATTCAAATGGCAAGCTGCTGAAAACCGTCAGGTATAATAAATGAATAGTGACGATTAGTTTGATGTTTCTGTCATATGACTGTAGTACCAGAGTAGCACAGTGTAACACTAGAAAACAACAGAGCTGTCCATTTGTCTACTTATTATTTGGAATGTAGTAGCTAGGATTCATAGACAAGTGTTACATGGTAGCTCAACATTAATATCTGAGGAGGTCACTGCACAAAGTGCTGGAAAGCTAATTAGAGAAGTAACAGTAAAGGTGATAGTACCTGCATGCCGAGTAAAGGACTGCATAAGAAATCAGTGGCACTTCAGTAATGGATTACCTACCAGCAGGAGCAAGGCTACAACAGCAAGCATGGCTAATATGAAGGACATCACACCTAACATAGACTAGCACACCTGAGTCACCATATGCCTTCTGCGAGCAATGCAGTGACATATATAGCTGCAACTAGTGACAGGCCACCAAAAGAAAGGTAGCACTGCTGAGTTTAGCAGCAAAAAAAAAACAGTCTAATGAGGGTGGGCACAGCAGAATGATAGCCTTCTTCATTATATCAATGGGGAAGAAATGTGGTAAATAAGTAGGAAAGGTGAGACCAGCAAGTGGTCCAAGGAGGGGAAAGGTTGGTGGGCATGGCTGAGCTGCTGCAGACATGGGGCAATACATCACATCACATGTCCCCACTGCATGCCCACCCCTCAGATGTAACTACATATAATTCATATGGGTGTGTCTGTTTGTATGTGTCTATATGCACAACTGTGATACAGTAACTGGGACTCATATCACATAGAGAAGCACTAATTAGCAGATATGTAAGGGGTGCATGGATTTAAAGACAGTTGAACTGTTTTCGTAGCTGCAAGTCACACATCAAAGCCAACTCTGGAATATTAGCACAGAACACTCATGAAACACACATTTATGAATCTTGTCAATCCATTTTACTTGAAAACAGTGATTGCCCGTTTTAAGTAGTCATACTTCTGTACAATTTCACACTCAGGAATATACAAAACCTGTTTTGTGTTGGTTGCAGCATTATCTAAACATTTATTCTGTCCACAAATTTCAACATTCAGTTATTAATTTGCCCTTTTAATGGTCCCAGACTGTATGTTATCACTTCCGGATTCCAAGTACTGTTCTCCAAAACCCAGTTAGTATTTCCTTTTTCTGCTTGTACACGTTCCACTGGGTGGCATTTATAAAGAATCAATGTGCTGCTGCACAGCAGAAGAGCAATGCATCATGGGCCAGGGTTAGTAATTCTATATGTATATCTGTGGGCAGCACTGTGGAACAAGTAGTCCTACACAGCTCAGAGCTAATGAGTAACATCATCACGGAGCATCTCCTTCAAAGTGGGCAGCTCTCATGCAGCTCTGCAGAGCAGAGCAAGGTGGCTATGAGGAGTGGAGCAATTCTACAATAGCATGCCTGCTGTCAGGTGTCTAGCATTACAAAATATGTAAGGCATTCACAGGAGTGTAGACTCTCAGTAGCATGCCTGTAAAATATACACTGATGTGTTGGCACTTGGTGGTGCACTGTGATCTGTGTCAAGTAAAAGTATGGCTAAACATTTACATGTCTGTAAGCATATGGCTACAACTACAACAACAAAAATGGGTGGAAAAGGGGTACTCAGTACAGTACAGTAGGGAAATGTTATGAGAATAAGCAGAGGGAGACCCACAAGGAGAACAGATAGCTAAGTGTAAGATGGGGGTAGGGAAGACATATTTTTGGAGGGATATAGTCTCCTTTTCTCATAAAAAGACAAAAGGGATGAAGGATCTGGAATGCAAGGGATGCCTGGGTATAGAATGAGGGTGTAGATATCAGAGGCAAACACACAAACATGAAACAGTCCAGGCAAACAGGGATGTATGTTCACAAACAAGGCTTGGTTGACAAAAGATGGACACATTTATAAACAGGTTGGGCATATAGTAATGGGGAGGGTTCGGCCATGCACATAGTATGAGACATGACACAGTAAACCAAACAAGAGAGAGTGGGATACTAACTACTGCAATACTAGCTTGTCATGGTTGGCTGCAGTGCAGCCTACAGAGAAACATCAGCTGATAATCCTGATAGCTTATGATAAGGGCTCGTTGACTTTACAGTGGCCTGAAGAGCAGAGCTTGGGGTGCTAGGAAATCTGCAGTTCACTCCAGGAGCATCTTGATCGAGCCAAGCCAGGTGCTAACATGATGCTGTACCACAGTGTCAGCCAACTGTTGCAGCAACAGCTGAGCCACAAGTAAGTGAACAGGCCTTCAATCTCCTCCTTTTGAGGCACCCCATTCTTAGAAGTGGAATTAGCATGTATCACTTTAGTGAGAAACTAGAGTGAAAGTGCCAGAGTCTCTTCCTTATCAGATGCACCTGTATAGTGTGAGAGTCACTATAATTTACCCATCTTATGCGAGATACAGGCAATTGTAAATCATATTTTAATCCTACTCCCCCTACTGTGTTGACTGTCTTTTTATCGTCATTTAACACCCCCATTACATTGAAGTGTTGCTTCTCCCAAGCTGAAAGATAAAATGGCACAAAGTATAATTACCTGAGTGACTGATAGACATAATGCAAAAAGACATCTGTTTCAACAAACAGTTAAAAAAATTACTGTAAATCTCAGGGGTTCCTGTCACACTTCTCCTTCACATTCCTACAGCTAGTCAGGCCAGCAGTGTCTCAGATTGTAAGATCTATGTCTGCATTGCTCTATAAATAGTGGAATACCTGTTGCTGTAGACAGTTGAAGACCTAAGTCATTACAGGCATCCATCTTCTTGAAAGATCTATCATAAAGATTTAGGAATTGCTATCTGAAGTCCCCATGAAGAAAGTACAACGACATTTTTGTTTTTTTTTTTCACATGCCATGCAGGAGTCCTTTACCTAGTTTTAGGAGCCATCTTCATCAGATGGCAGCACCTGTAACTGAATCAGAAGGGTAGCCATGCATGATGGACAGTCACAATGTGTGTTTTGCGCACTCATTCATCACTGAGCTATGTGGTCCATGGCCTCATGATAATTGTATGCATAAGACCTGACATGTAGCACCTTTCAGGAGATTTTATGGAAAAAAATTTTGGAGACCTGACCTTCTTCTTTAATTATTTTATTGTTTTAGTCATATAGCCGTGTAGGTTTTCTCATGAACAGGCTGCATATATAAACTCTGGTGCAAAAAAATGTAATTAACCTGTTCAGAGACATTTCTTCCAGAGGGCGGCTGCAGTGGTGCAGCAGTTAGCATTGCCGCCTCACAGCAAGAGGTTGTCCGGTTCAATCCTCAGCTGGGGTGCCTTCTGTGCAGAGTCTGCATGTCCTCCCTGTGGTCATGTGGGTTTGCTCCAGTTTCCTCCCACATCCCAAAAACATGCTATAGGTGGATTGGACACTCTATATTGGCCCTAAGCGTGAGTGCGTGTGTGTGCCTTCTGTGGAATGTTGGGCGCTGAGCTGGCAGCTCAATGCTGTAAAACTCCATTTCCAATCATGAGCAGACAGGTGATCTGCTGTGGTGACCCCTAACCAGGAAAAAATGAAAGAAGAAGAAGAGACATTTCTTCCAGAAACCATCATTCACCTACATTTTACACAAAAAAAAATACACTTCAGGAGTTTGAACTTTAGTCATTTCCAACCCATACATACTACAAAGTCAAAACAAGTAGTACTAAACAGTCATTTCACAAAGTTTTCTTATTACTTAAATATTTGGATTTGGTGGGTAAGGTATATATTTTCCAGTTTGACAACTGATGTCAGTTGTTAAAGCCCTGATAGAAAACTAAGCTTTTCATTTGTATGGATTAACAGTGGTTAGTGGTATGTAGTTCTCACCCAAGCTATATATATATATATATATATATATATATATATATATATATATATATATATATATATATATATATGTATGTATATATACACACACACACACACACACACACACATATACACATAGATATACATAGAGAGAGAGTTCTTTGGCTTATGTTGATTTTGAGTTAAAATGACACATTACAGTCCTCAGGGTAGGGGATATACCCTTTCCCTGGGGAATGTGCAATAGTTAGTATATATAACTATCCCAGCGGAGTGTAGCCTCCCAGACATCTCAAATGCGCAGGTGAAAGCTGCTCTCTCTAAAGCTAAAAACACAGCATCAATGCGACCGGATGGTGTCCCCGGCTGTGTGCTACATGAGCTAAATGAGGAATTAAACCCGCACATAAGGCAGCTGTTTAATCTCAGCCTTACCACAGGATGCGTGCCCAAGGAGTGGCATACGGCAACTGTGGTCCCACTCCACAAAGGCAGTGCCTCTACGGACCCTGATAATTACCGCCCCATAAGCTTAACAAGTCTAGTCTGCAAAGCTATGGAGAGGATCATAATGGAGCTCATAAACAAAGATATAGGGGACTTGCAGACATTGGACCCGACCCAGTTTGGCTTCGTCAAGGGAAGATCATGCCTTTTGAACTTGGTCGACTTCTTCGAAACAGTCACCAAGGCCATTGATGAGGGAAAGGCAGTCCATACAGCCTACCTTGACCTTGCAAAGGCTTCGACACAATACCCCACTCGGGTATTGTAGAAAAACTTACCAGCTTAAATGTAAACCCATATGTCACAAGATGGGTTGCAAACTGGCTTAAGGACAGAACCCACAGGGTTAGAGTTGCTGGCGCTATGTCAGACTCCAAGCCGGTCACAAGTGGTGTCCCACAGGGCTCGGTCCTTGGCCCCGTATTGTTCGGCATCTACGTCTCAGAAGTACAGGCCAACATGGGAGGACTTTGGCTGACAAAGTTTGCAGACGACTGCAAACTGGGCTCCATAGTGGAAAGTGCATCGGACACGGATATCCTTCAGAAGGGACTCACGGAAACAGATAGCTGGTGCCAGAGCCATGGCCTGAAGTTAAACGCCAAAAAATGTATAGTCATACCCTTTGGGAAAAACAAGGTAACCCCAAGCTGCCATATAGGTGGCAATCCACTAAGCACAAAAGAGGTTATCAGGGACCTGGGGACCCAGGTTGACAGTGGCCTTTCTTTTGACACTCACGTTGCTAAAGTGGTTAGAAAGACCTTCTACATTGCCCACCTGATCATGAAGGGATTCACATCCAGATCTAGTGAGGTCATTGTTCCCCTGTACTCTTCACTTATCAGACCAATGATCGAGTACAATGCCCCATTCGGGATGTATCTCACCCGACATCTGCAGCAATTGGAGAGACCCCAAAAGTTCCTCACCAAAAGGATAAAGGGACTCCAAAATCTGTCATATGCTGCCAGATTGAAGAAACTCCAGCTCTATTCAGTCGCATACCGTCTGCTCAGAGGTGACATGTGCCTGACATACAAGGCCATGTCCAACCCAGAATTAATGGACATGCTCCACCTCAAAAAATCCAAATCCACCAAAACCACTAGAGCAAGTGACTTAAACCTTAGCACGGATATAAATAGGACGTGCTGGAGGGATAGATTTATCACTCAGAGACACCCTATGCTGTGGAATAAAATCCCGGTCCATGTGAGGCAGAGCACCTCGCTGGCTCTGTTCAAGAGAAATCTTGAACTGTGGATGGGAGATCGTATGTTTACCCCGGGAATCATCTCTGTGTCACTGCTGGACAGAGGCACAACAAACTAATGGGCACAGTATTTTTTCATATAAGGGGTGGCGTAAGCCACAAAAATTTGGGCTAGGCTTATAAATGCCTTAGGGCAGATAGCCTAGTATAAACCTATGAACCTATGAACAGCAGATGTGTGGACACATCCCCCAACATGGGGCTGCAAAAGGGGGTGGTCCCTGCACAAAACACTTTATTTTCTTTAGCATGTTCTGAGGATTAGCCCTGGAGCATGTGCTGTAGTATGAGTTTTTATGTGTCAATGTTAAATATATCAGTGTTTGCATGACCTGACTATTACTAGTAGATATATATATATATATATATATATATATATATATATATATATTTATGAGTCAAATGAGTCAACTTTAATCCACTGAAATTACACTTTATTGAATCCGACTTACCCAATTCCAGTTCTCCAAAACAATGTTAAACTGAAAGAATGGACTGCCGAAATCCTTTCCCTGTGATAGGAACCACTTGGCCACCATGGTGAACTTTGCCCTTTCTTCTGTGCAATGCGATCTTGGAGTTGGTATATTTAAGTAGGAGGGTGTGAGGGGCATGGGGGGCGAAGCCCCCCACTTTGGTGGGTTTAGTTTTGGTCCGTTGAGGTTTTTTACCATGGTGGCCAAGTGGTTAATTTTACAGGGAAAGGATTTTGGCAGGCCGTTCTTTCAGTTTAACTTTGTTTTGGAGAAGTGGAGTCAGGTAAAGTTGGATTCGATAAAGTGTGATTTCAATGGGTCAAAGTAGACCCATATATATATATACACTTTTTTTTTACAACAGCTACGCTTATAGTGCTTTGTTAGTGGGGCAACATTGTGATGGAGGTGAAATACGGTTATGTACAACATAGGGCCTGCATAGTGTGAATATGTGCCAGTGTGCAACAGCTCATTCATATCAGCTATCACTTTAACTTTCCATTTAATGATATGCTCCATTAATTCAAAACCATATTGATCAAAAAGTTTTAAAACATCAGAATACATAGAATCCATACTACTTAAATCATTCAGAAACTTGTAGACCCCTTACCCTTATGAAACTATTCTTTTTAAAAGGCATTCTTTCAAATAGGAGTGGTCCACTTGCAACCTCCTTAATTCATTAAGCTTCTTTTAAAAAGCCTTTATTAAGGCATTCAAACTGGAATAATTAGCCAGTCACATCACTGGTTACACTTGAAAATGCTTGGAAGTGAAAGATTTCTTTACCCAGCCACTAAAAATAAAATTAGGAACAGCGTTGCCATCATCCATAACATTACTGTTTAATCTACTCTGTGGCTCATTATTATTATTATATTGAGAATGGTTACCAGCCATTACTGCTTTGTAACTCCTGTTCTCTTGATGCCTTAAATCTTTATTAATTTCAGTACCTTTATATTTAATTCTAGACTGATTGTTGAGCTGAGCCATTCCTTCCTAATAAGGGCAACCAATCTGCTACCCAAAATTCAGTAACCTTCCTTTACTTGTATTGTTGTTGGAATGATCAGTCACATCCACTGCTCCTTGTGCATCAAATCCATTATTTTCAAATGCCCTTTTGTGTGAAGGATTCTGTTCAGTATGAGAATTCCTAAAAGCTCTCTCTTCAGAGTTGCATGTTAAAACTTGTGTAAGCAGTTCCACTAATTTTGTGAGCTCCCCCTTGAAAACCATTACATCTGATAAAACCAGAACTGCAGGTGCAAATGGTTCCTCTGAAGGATCATAGTGCGCATATCCTCCCTGTTCTACCATAAAGCTGACCAGACTGGTTTGCCTCCTACAGCACCCTTAAAAAAAAAAAAAAAAAAACAAGAGCCTCCTGATAGGGTGATTTGTTCCAAAACCACACCACAAAGAACCACAAATTAGTGGAACATGAACAGTGGAAACCACAGTTCGTAAAACATAATTTTAATCCAAGCCACACGAATACAACACACTAGAAAAATTATTAAACGCTTTCATCCCACTTGGGGGACTTCATCAGAATGCCCTTATCAAACTCATTACATAATTTTTACCCTGATTAATCACCAGCTAACCCTATTACATGGAATAGTGCCCAATATATTAAATTTAAAGAGACATACACATAAAAACAGTGAATGAACATAGAATAGTTTGTGTCCACTGGTTACATTCCTGAAGCCTTGGGAACAGCCATTCTAATGTCATTACACCAGGGTGGCCCAACCATGGATGCTAGTAACTATAGACTCACTAGCCTCATATGTAAAGCTATAGAACACATTATCTCAGACCTCATTAATCTGGACATTGAAAATCTCTTAACCTTGGACCGTCATCAGTTTGACTTTGACAAAGGAAGGTCCTGTCTTTGTAACCTCATTGCCTTCTTTGAAAAAGTAACCAAAGCAGTGGGTAGTGGTTATGCAGTGCATGCAGTATATGTAGACCTGGCCAAGGCCTTTGACACTATTCCCCATCCAGGCATTATTGATAAACTTGTAAACCTGAATATAAATCCTTATGTTGTATGCTGGAAAGCTAACTGGTTGTCTGAGATAACTCATGTGGTTAGACTTAGAGGTGTCATTTCTGAAAGCAAAAAAGTTATCAGTGGTGAATTGCAGGGCTCATTTTTCAGCCCTCCCCTATATAGAATGTATTTCACAGACCTTCAGGACAGCACTCCTGGCCTATGGTTAATTAATGAAGTTTGCAGATGACTATAAATTTTGTGTGGTTATTCAATTTTCAACTGACTCACAATTGCTCCAACACAGCTAAGACCATGTTCACAATTAGTACAAGGTCTCAAATTAAATGTAAAAAAAATGTAGCATAGCTCACTTTGGTAACAAAATAGTTTCACTTACCTTATAGGTGATACACCACTCAAATCAGACACTGTTGTAAGGGATCTAAGCACTTTGGTTAGTAATTCCTTATTATTTGACCATCATATTTCTCCATGGTAGTGCATAAAACCTGTTTTTCTAGCTCATTTCATTTGTAAAGATAGCTCCACTAAATCCAAAATGTGTTAATTCCCTTTTAGTCATATCTTACCAGCATATAATGTACCTTTTGGCATGTATTTGTCTAAACATTTCACACAACTTGAGAGGACTCAGAGATTCATAACTAAAAATAATCAATGGCCTGAAAAATCTTAGTTATCAGGAGAGATTACAGCCCTTTCTCTGTACTCAGTCTCTTATGGACTCATATGTGGAGATCTAGGTCTAGCCTTTCAAGCCATGAAAAATCCAATCCTATCTGACCTTCTATTCCTTCACAGAACTAATGGAACTTCAAATATTCAGTTAAAGGAACTAAGCCTTAATCAGCAGAAAAATAAGACATGTTGGTGAGATAGCTTCATATCCCAATGTATCCCTCATGTCTGGAACAAACTTCTACTACATGTCAAGCACAGTAGCACCCTTGCCACCTTCAAGGTAAACCTGTTAACTGGATGGACAGCCACAAATTCTCCCCCAGTCTATCTTGTCTTGCCATCCTTGAGGATAGGGGGATTTTCTGAATGGGGCTTTTTTGGCTAGATTCCCAATGTTCTGCAGAATGACTGTCTGCTTCTTACCTATGAACCTACAAATGTATCACAATTTAAGCATTTCAGCTGTAAAGTTTCATAAGTAGAAAACAAGCTTCTCTCTTTAACAAGATATCAGAGAAACCCAAGTACATATCAGCATTTTGTAAATGACAATAAAAAACTTCAAAAGTTCATAATTCTGATTATATTTCTTCTTGAAGTGATCAGCAACAAGGCCAGATGAAGCAGCATTCTCACTATATCTGATGTAACTAACCCTAAGTGTTATAAATGGTTTGCCCTACATAGTACAAATCATAAGGACATTTCAAGCCATACACTACAGCTTTTTTACACAAATTCCATGTACCAAGGGATTTAAAATGATGACCGTTAATAATATGATGCTTATTCAAATATATATACTTACAAAATTGAACATTCTCTACAATTCCCCATTTAAGTTTAAGATCCTTAGCAAAGATCCCTGAAAGTACCACTATATCCATAATACCATGGGTGTTTCTGTAGGAGTCATTCGGGGTGTTAGTTAAAATTCTCTCCAACATCCATCACCACTAATAATTTACTAGTGTTTTCTAAGGATCCTTGATATCCCTTTTTAAAAAGGCCCAGACTGGGTAACAAAATAAAAGTCTTCTCTTTCAGCATTCCATTTAGCTTTCCTTCTACTAAACTGTCATTCCCTACTGTTGCTAATTTTATTTCTTTTACATTTTGTAGGGATTGTAAATGTTTTCACCATTCTGATTATTAACTAATGTACTATGCCCCCATCCCCTGTCAGAACTTTTCTCAGCATGAATCCCTTACTCACAAATTTCTCCATATGGGGTCAGCTGACTACAGCATGAGCACCGGTACACACACACACACACACACACACACACATATATATATATATATATATATTAGTGGATGTTGGCTTCCAGATCATAAAGGTTTGAATTCTGTTACTTACATAAATAGACATATCTAAATATTCAGTACTTAAAGATTATAATATACAAGTAGCTGATATGCCATAAATATTCTTTTGCAGCCTGACAAAAAATCCCTGCTATGCCTATCCTATACCTATAGTTTGGGCTTTTTGTCTGACAGTAAGACAGCAAAGTTTGTGATCTCTGGGAACTCAAAGCTACTCTAACAGCAACTCTAATGACAGGCATTAAGAGGAGATGACTCAGGCTCATGTTTTAGGTTCTGAGGCAAGCTAATTAATTACAGCACAGCCAGAGAAGGAACAGCGAAACACCAGCAGAAATACAGTGAAATAAGTTTTATAATAAAGTGTTGACAACCTAACACAGTATTTTATTAGTTCTACTATTCTTTAATGAAATACCCATTAAGTAACCTTGAGAAGAATAGTAGCTGAGCTGACATTAACTTTCTCTAATTGCCACTGACAAAGCTTCTGTCTGGCAAATGGCTTTGGTCATATGTTCGTCCTATGTTAGTTGACCTTGTGGGTCATTTTAAGCCTAGCCAAGTTTCCTTTCAAAGGTGAAAATCAAACCCTGTACCTTGTATTTGTGAGGTAAACACCTTAACAGTTATGCCAAACCCAACCTAACATGAATGTTTCCTAAGTCCTGAGCAAAGAGTTCCTTCATGTAATAATCTTTTATACCTTTATATATGCTGATTCAATATGACACTATAAAACTAAGCTTTTCTCTCACAAGTCAAACTACTAGAATGAAAACATCCTGATCACAAAAAAGTCTTGTACGTATTTCACATTTTCTCACACATACCACCTGCTTAAAAGAAATCACTGTATATTTCACAGCTAAGTTTCTTTTATCTCCCATGTGGCTTCAGTGCATTCTGTAATCCATTCCCTTCTTTGGGCATTATGAAACTCAGTGCAAGCATGGTTTAAATATGATGCAGTTATGCTTATAAAACTCTTAATAGTATAAAGACTAAATGCTGCAGCGTTAACTTTAACAATAATAAATGCCTGCAGTGCCAGCTTTAACTATAATGCAAAACGTATTTATTAGTGTTGCAAATATTCATATCTGCTTATGAGGGTCTCGAACCATATGTAGAGGCAGTGTGTGGACCTCTACATTCCACCCTCTCGATTGAGACATTCTTGTAGAGTATGAATTCAAATACACAGCTGCAAGCTTCTGTTTATATTGTATTCATTTGAATTACTTTGCAATATAAACAACACAGTAAAATGCAAAACAATTAAACAAATAATAAATCCTTTCACAATGATGCACTTGTCTTTGATCATTCTAATCATGGTTTGCTATGCATCTCTAAGACTTTTTCTAAAAACTTGTAGGAAGTTCAAATCATTTAGAGTTGACCATTATTTATTGATAACATTAACAATAATCAGTCTAATGTTTCACAGTCCGCTATTAAAATTGTGATGTCTTTCATTACTCCATAATAGAATAGTATTGGTGAAACTGTATGGTCTATCTATGAAGTGATTCTCATATGGTACAGCTACTTCCCAAACTAAAAAGTCCAAAATCCAAAAGTTCTGTGCTATGACTAAAGTCCCACCAAACAGCAAACAGCAAAATCCAAAAAGAGAAAAGAATGGCAGGACACTGCTGGATTAACTCCTTCTTTATTAAAACAACCAAAACAGCCAAGGATAAGCTTTGGTGTGGTACCTTCATCAGATAAAAGGAACAAACATTACCATTATTTTAAATTAAAAGCCAACCAATCAGCAATCAATAAACTACCGCCTTTTTGTAGGGCGGGTTTCAAAGAACCATGTCATTTAACCCTGGGCTCCTATGAGCCCTCAGCTCAAGATCCATTTAGATTCAAGGGATTCTGTCAACAACCTTATATCCCTCCTATTATTTAACCTTCGTTAACCACAGCCCTGAAGCTGAAAGTGTGTGTGGAGTGCTGTTCAATGTGCCTATAAAGAGCATTATGCACATTTTATTTCTAATATTGGAAAGATGCTGTAGAATTCTGATTTTAAACATATTATCGGTCTTCCCAACATAATATGCTGTGCAATGTTCACATGTAGCCAAATAAACTATGTGACTAGTCCTGCAAGTAGCCCTTGCCTTAAGGTGGTACAATTTTCCAGTAACAGGATGTTTAAAAGTTGCATTCTTATTAATGGACGGACAGGCTTTACATAAGCCACAGGAACACTGCCTGGGCTATCCTTAAATGAATTGGATGTAGTAAAAGCCCTTTCAGTGCAAAGGATGTCCTTTAAATTCTTATTTCTCTTGTATCCAAAACTGGGTCTAGTTCCTATTAGGCCCTTTAACTTATTGTCACTTCTTAAGATGTTCCAGTTGTTAAAGACTATATTTTTTATATCTTTGGTATTACTACTATAGGTGACAAACAACTTAGGTTCCCTTTTTGTATATCTCTGTGGAACTTTGGCCTTAGCTTCAGCATGCTCTTGTCTGATCCATGGTTTATATTTACTATCCCTTTTCTGCCTACTATCATTAATGACCTCACAGATCATCCCCTCATTGTATCCTCTGTCCAAAAAACATTGCTTCAAAGACTCTATACCTGTCAATCCTATGGTATAGTTCCCAGAGGAATGAGAATTCTAGATAGAGCAACTTCTGTGTTGAAAGATACAGGTGATTTCCTTAGAAGGGTAGGTAGGTTTAACTACAACAAGCCACAAGGAAATCTTTTAATGGTGACGTTGGATGTCCATAACCTTTTTACTGTGATCAGTAATGACTTTGGTATCCAAGCCATAGGTGGGGTCCTGAGTGAGTTGGGTGAAGAGGACAATAAAATATCCTTGGTCAAGGAGATGCTGGCCCTGGTCCTAGAGAATAATGTCTTTATAGGGGACAAGCAAATATATAGACAAGCACAGGGGGTAGCTATGGGCACCCCCTGTGCTAATACATACGCCAACCTGGTCCTTTGGTTTTGGAAATAAAAATGTGCATAATGCTCTTTATAGGCACATTGAACAGCACTCCACACACACTTTCAGCTTCAGGGCTGTGGTTAACGTAAGGTTAAATAATAGGGGAGGGGATATAAGGTTGTTGACAGAATCCCTTGAATCTAAATGGATCTTGGAGCTGAGGGCTCATAGGAGCCCAGGGTTAAATGACATGGTTCCTTTGAAACCGCTACAAAAAGGCGGGTAGTTTATTGATTGCTGATTGGTTGGCTTTTAATTTAAAATAATGGTAATGTTTGTTCCTTTTTATCTGATGAAGGGTACCACACCCGAATGCGCTTATCCTTGGCTGTTTTGTTTGTTTTAATAAAGAAGGAGTTAATCCAGCAGTGTCCTGCCATTCTTTTCTCTTTTTGGATTTTACTTCCCAAACTAGGGAGACAACATGAAACCATTAGTAAACTGAAATAAGCGTACTGTTTGCAACATCAGTCCAACTCTGCTACCTCAGTATTATCTGTCTACAGGATTCAAGTTGTAATTGCCTCTGCTTTGCTCATTGACAAATATCACATTAGTTAATGATATTAGTAACCAAGACACTCTTTAAAATTATTACATACTGCCAGGCCCATTCCAGTGTAGTGTCATTGCCTAAATGTCCACATTGATTGTGTTCCTTACTGAAGATGATTTTCCCATGGATGATCACAGTGTCATGGCAGGCTGCCAGCGGTGTCACAACTTTATTCAGTCCACTATAGTCTACTGTCACCTTCTATGATCCATCAGTTTTCTTCACTGGTCACAAGAGACTGTTAAACAAATTCATAGTCAGTTTGATTATGCCAACCTTCAACAACTTTTTAATGGTTTCCAATACCTCAGAGTGCCCACTGAGTATTCAGTACTGATTACAATTCACCACAGTTTTTGGCTGTGAGATATAAATTGATTCACACTTAGCTTCACTACATATGACAACATTGGCTGTATTGACAGCAGTATCACAACTCAAATTTGATGAGTCCTGCTACAGTTTCTAAAGATTTTCCTGTCAGTATATCTATGCCCAAAATGCGTGATATGGTGGCTATTACAGCTGTAATCCACATAGGTACTCCATACCCATTTGTTACTTTTAACTCTTGATTTCACCTCAGAAATCTTTTGAAGTTTCCTGCAAAAAGTTATTTCAGCTCCTTTGTCTACTAAGGCCATGATATACTGTGGTCTCATATGCCAATAAATCATAAGGGGTACATATGGATGTCAGTAGCCAGATATAACTGCTGTCACTGGGCAGCTTGCCCTGCATGTTTTACACTGTCTGTTTTTCTGAATCTGTTTTTTGTTTCACTCTCTCATTTCTTTCTGCTCTTAGGTTCATAGGTAGGTACTAGGCTATTGGCCCTAGGGCCTATACAAGCCTAGCCAAAAAGGTAAAACAATAACCAAAATGAACTCGAAAACCAATATAACCAGCACTCAGTCACCAGCTACAAGTCAAACAAGAATTTAATTACAGGTTAAGCACTTTCTTCCCCTGATAGGGACTTCCTCAGAACAATTAACACAAGAAAAACCCAGCCCTTATATACCCATAATACAAAGTAATGATGTCATATAATTAATTAATTGAAAATCTTTCTGTTAAAGTAATAGGTGCACAATTACCTTACCAACAATGACAAAAACGTATATATTAATTAACCATCATGTTAATATTAATATTAACATTAAAATGTTATATTTATTGATTATTAAAATGTCTATTTATTAAATTAAGTTGCATAAATTCTTTATAAAATTATTTTAAAACTACATGCAGGACACTCAATAATATACAAACAATGCAAAACAGCTATATGTATTAAAACCCATAAAAAACAATAAAAGCAACATGCACTATTTACCCAATGATTTGTTTTAATTTCAAAATACACGCTATGTTTGTAGTTTCATTTAAACCTGGATGCTTTGTTGCATCTAATTGAAGTTGCCACCTCAATTCCTTAGCATCTAAGTGCAATTTGACTATTTTCCCTTGAGAATCCTTTACAGATTGATCAACAACTGAAAATTTAAAATTATGGTCATTATGCTCCCTGATATGCCTATATAATGCATTTGTAATCTTTGCTTTTCTCAAAAAGGTACCCTGGCTTTCGCCACCCAAGAAAATTATTTTCCTGTGCCCCTGTCAAGCAGAACCACAGAAGTTATCCCCGGGGTGAATTTCCTATTACCCATCCAATCATCAAATTTTTCTTGAAGAGTGCTAATGAGGAGTTCTGTTTGACATAGATAGGTAGTCTGTTCCAGAGTATGGGAAGTCTCTGGGACAGGAATCTATCCCTCCAGCATTTTCTGTTTATTGTGGTGACAAGGTTTAGGTCCCTAGAGCATGTAGCTCAGAGGGACTGGGATTTTTTTAAGTGGAGCATGTCCAACAGCTCTGGGTTTTACATAGTTTTGCATGTTAGGCAGAGATCGCCTCTGAGTATGCGATATGCGACAGAGTAAAGCTGGAGTTTTTTGAGACAGTCTGCGTAAGGCATCTGTTTGAGGCCAGTAATCCTCTTTGTGAGGTATTTTTGCGGCCTTTCCAGTTGTTGTAGATGTCTTGTGAGATACATACCAAAAGGGGCGTTGTACTCTATAATGGGTCTAATGAGTGATGAGTAGAGGGGAACCTCTTTTTTTTTGGATGAGAAACCTTTTGTGATGAGGTGTGCCATGTAGAAGGATTTCCTGACCACTGTGGCGATGTGATTATCAAAAGAGAGACTACTGTCCACCTGTGTCCCAAGGTCTCTTATCACACTTTCGGTGTTAAGTAGACTACTGCCTATGTGGTAGTTCATGTGTATAGAGTTTTTACCAAAGAGGATGACAATGCACTTTTTGGCATTGAGCTTGAGACCATGGCTTTGACACCAGGCATCTGTCTCAATGAGGCCCTTTTGTAGGATGTCCACATTGTTAGGCGTTTTGATTATGGCTCCTATTTTGCAGTCATCTGCGAATTTAGTTAGCCAAAGACCTTCTGTGTTAGCCTGTACTTCAGAGAAGTAGATACCAAACAAGAGAGGACTCAGGACTGAACCCTGTGGTACTCCACTTGTCACTGGTCTGAATCTGATTTGGAGTCTGCTACTTTCACAGTGTGGGTTCTGTCAGTAAGCAGTTGGCAACCCATCTTGTGACATAGGGATTTATACCTAGTTTAGTGAGTTTATCTATAATTCCAGAGTGGGGGATAGTGTCGAATGCCTTGGAGAGATCTAGAAAGGCTGTGTGAACCACCTTACCCTCATCAATGGCTTTGGTGACTACTTCAAAGAAGTCTATCAGGTTTAGGAGACATGATCTGCCTTTTACAAACCCGAACTGTGTGGGGTCCAGAGTTTGGAGATCTCCAATGTCTTTGTTTATGAGTTCCATGATGATACGTTCCATGGCCTTGCAGGTCAGGCTAATGGGGCGGTAGTTCCTGGGGTCTGTTGTGGTCCCCCTTTTGTGGAGTGGGATAACCATCAGTGTGCACCATTCAATGGGCACAAAGCCTGAGGTGAGGCTATGATTGAACATGGTACTTAGGTGGGGTGCCAGTTCATTCTGTAGTTCATGTAGAAGGCAGCCTGGGATGTTGTCAGGTCCCATGGATGCTGTGTTCTTGGCTTTGGAGAGTGAGGTTTTTACCTGTGCAGCCGTGATTACAGGAACTTTGTATTCTTTCAGCATAAAGATGGGCCCTTTAGGGGATGAGAGGGGGGGTAAAGTTAGCACTGAACCTATCTGCCAGGATGTTGGCAATATCAGCTGGTTCTGTATATTTATTGTCATTGTGCTGTAACTCAGAGCAAATCTGAGTGTTGCCATTGAGATTCTTGACATAGCTATAGAATGCTTTGAGGTTGTCTTTAGAATCAGTGCCGATTTTTTTTCATAACTAGCTTTGGAGGATTTTATGAGGGATCTCAGCTTCTTACTGAGGCTGACCAGGGAGTTCCTCCAATCGTGGGATTTTACTCTTTTTTTGCAACAGTTTCTTTCTTCTGTTGTAGAGTTTGTTTATGGCAGAAGACCACCAGATTATCTTTCTTTTTTTGGAGGATAACATCTTCGTTCTGTTAGGGATAACACTATCCATGCACTCATTTAAGTGCTTATAAAGTGCATTTGTGTAGGATTCAGCAGTTGTACCTCTATTGTCCATCTGCATGGGTGTCGTGAAGTTTGCCACTTCTGTCTTAAGAAGTGTGAAGTTGGCTTTGGAGAAAAGTTTTACGGTCGTTTTCCTAATGGGGGGTAGGAGTGGGATGTGGATGTCTAGGGTGATTAGCTTGTGGTCAGATCTGACCAACGAGAAGCTGACCTCTGGTGTGGAACACCGGTCACCCATGTTGGTGATGACCAGGTCTAGGATATTGCTGCCCCTGGTGGGGGTGTGGATAAGTTGATCCAAGGCATTGGAATTGATGATTTCCAGAAAATGTTGAGCAAAAGAGTTGGTACATGAGCAGTTTTCCCAGTTAATGGTAGGGTAGTTGAAATCACTCATTATTAGAGTGTTGGGTTGTACCTTAATATTTTCCAGTGTATCAAGAAAAGAGGAGTGGGAATCCTGGGGCATGGTGGGGGGTCTGTTGCAAGCTACAATCTGGATTGCGGTTTTGCCCAGAGTTAGTTGAACTTGGATAATCTTGGATGCATTATGCTGAGCAACTAGCTTGGAGGTGTGGATATCCTTAATGAATATGGACATGCCTCCACCTTTAGTGTTTCGGTCCGGGTTTGGTGGCCGAAAGGTGTGGTATGAATTGTAGCCTGGTAATGCAGGGGTGCTCTCTGGAGCTTTGAACCAGGTCTCTGTCACTGCACAGATGTCAATGTTCTCCATTTTAAGGAGTGCCTCAAGTGAGTGCATTTTGAGGTTTAGACTTCTAGCATTGAGTAGCATTACCCTCAGATTTTGCTTGATTGTACCTGTTACAGTGGTGAATTTGTCATTTGAACCTTGCCTAAAAAATGCACTATAGGGGTGGCAAGAGCCTTTGCCAGTATCCATAATCCCAAGGGAGACAGGTGCAGGCCATCTCTGGCAAAGCAGCGTGGTCTGTCGATCATGTCATCCCAGGCAGACAAATACTGGATTCCCTTAGAATGACACCAGAAGCTTAGCCAATTGTTAAAGTCAGTCATTTTGTCCTTGTACTGTGGTATCATTCTGGGTGATGGCAGGATGCTACTCAGGGCTAGGGTCATACCTGCCTGAGCTACATTTTTATTTAATTTTTCATGCATCTCTTCTATGCTTAACCCATCAATGCCTTGTACTGCTTCTCCCCATTTTAAAAGATCTACACACATCTGTTGTCTGTTTAGTTTTTCACCCTGCTGCTTATCTGGATTTGCCCTTTGTGCTTTTGGGCTTTTCTTTGCTTTCATTCTTCTATTAATTATCTCAAATGACAAAGTTTGAACCACATCCCAAAACTTGCTGCTCAACACTGTCTCCTAAAGCTGACATTATCTGCACCTTCCACCATATGGGTGGATTTTTTATTACCGTGGCAGAAGGTGATGCTGAGTGCAATGGATCTCAACTCCTTTTCAGTAACATAGTTGATGGAACACCAAGTAACTAAACAGGAAACTTGACTTTGATTATTGAAATGCTTTCACAGAAAATGGATTCATTAACAAGAACTGTGGATAACCTGATAGCTGCTATCAAAACACAGGCCCAGTCAGCTGTTTTTTCTCCCTTAGAACAGGAAGCAGGATGTATTCAACCTAACCCATTGCAAAACCAGACCCTTGTGACAATGGTGAGGGGCTCTCCTTCTCAGGAGTGTGCACTGGACACTACAGCAGAGGCCCGTAACATGGATGATTTTATTAATATTGGAAACAGAGGAAGGTCTTCACCTTCTACTATACCTGTGCTGAAGGACTGATTACCAAACAACTTTGGCTGTCAAAGGAACAACCTACAAGGTGAGCATGAGAATTTATCTAGTAACTTAAAGTTGTCTGACCACAAGTTACTGAAATATAAGAAAACACAACTTGAGAACAGTTATTTACTTGAATGTATTAAAAATAAAATGGTCCCAAAGGGGCTTAGGTTATGGAAGTACCCTGCGGGCCTGGAACCCGGTTCCTCCTTGCACACTGAACTTATTCATCTTTTTGATAGACACGGGTGTGAATTCTGGAAGTTTTGGTTAAACACAACAATAAGTTCATTGATGCTCTTGAGGGGTAGCTGAACCGTCTTGACAGTAGAATAAAGGAAAACATTGATTTCTGCAGGCATAAATTTGAATACCAAAGGATTTTTTCTAGCATTAACAACCAATTGCATATTTTACGTGAAAAGGAAATTGGCAAACTTGAAAGGGACAGGTTGGACTACGCTAATGGGACTGTTTACCCCCACCACACTTGGGGGGAAAAAATTCTTGAAAGTCATGCATTTAAAAACAATAATCAGGAGTAAGGTTCAACTAGCCAAAGGCAACAGAATGGTCAAACTCTTAATCAAAATAAGAATGTAAAAAGGAATAAAAATTATCGTAATATTAATAATGACAATGTTCCAGTTAGGTGATCCAAAAGGATCAGAGAGAGACAACAACAAAACCAACAAAATCCAACACAACCTCTGGCAATGGACAGGTTTTTGGAAGGGCCCCAATGTGCAGAAATGGACATCACCAAACTGGTTCACTGCGTTATCAAATAACGGGGTGGGGGTGGATTGGGGAGCTGAATATGCATTCTGGGCTTGATTTATGGCATTGTAATTTAAGAGAGGTTTCTGACCAAGAAAATTTAAACTTGAGTACTACACAGAATAACCTAAACCAAGATGCACTTAATAACAGTCCTGTCACTGTTAAAAATTCTTGTGATGATTTTTTTTACAATTTCTCTGATTCCAAAATTGATACTGGAATTGCTGACTTTCTTAGTAAGGGTTTAAATTTTGTACCTGCAAAGAGGGCAAACTTAGCAAACACTTTAATGGACTTGAAACTCTACTTAAGAAAACTGAATTTTAGAATCATGCTGGGGGAGAACAATGACAGACCTGATAACTTTTACATACCTAGCACCTTTAACCCGCCACTACTCCCTATTTTAGGGTTATATGAGAAAGTCTGTCAACTCGATATAAGGAATGCTTTTATAGGGCAACCCAATGGTAAGAGTAATCTGAGTGAAGAAGAGTCAAGTAACCTAAGATTCCTTAAATAGCAAAAGGCTTGTATTATGAAACCTGACAAGGGTGAGGGAATTGTTGTGATGGATATCCACCAGTACAATGAAAGGATGGAAAGAATATTAGATACTGACACCTATCAAGGGGTTTCAAAAAATGAACTAAATTGTAGCTATCGAAACATCTCAAAGGCACGCAATGACTTGTTACTTGAAAGGAGAATCAATGTGAATCTTTTCAACTATTTACACATTCCCTCCCCCACAATCCTCATGTTATTTGGTATCCGAAAGGTCGACCTTTAATGATCGAACCATTAAAATTTCGAATGTTCACAAAAAATAAAGAAATAAAAAGAAAATCTAAAGAGTGTAGGCAAGGAGGCAAGCCCCCCTGCATCCCCACACCCCCCACTACTTAAATATATCAACTCCGAGACCACACTGCATTGAAGTAAATGGAAATCTCCCCTTACGGAGATTTCCATTTACCCGTTCGACGTTCTGCACTTTTGCTATTTTCGTGTCGACATTGTCGGCTTTCGAGAATATAATAGGTAACCGTGCAAAATTTACTGATGAAAAACTAAAAGTGCTCCTACACAGTGAAAAACACATTTGTAAAGACTCATGGTCCTTTTTAGCCACCATAGAGGGAACACATTTTGAGGATGATGATGTATTTTTAACATCTGACATAAGGATTCATCCATGTCAATCCCCAGGATGAAGGAATTAGTATGGTGGTTGGTTATTTACACAGGAAAAAGGGTCCCACAGCATGGCATCAACCTATATGAGGATCAGTTAGAGCTGGTGTTGAACATCAATTTTTTGGTTTTCAACGGTGATTTTTATCTTCAAAAAGCTGGGATAGCTATGGGTTCCCCTTGTGGTGAAACATTTGCTAATATAGTGATGGCCCAATGGAAGTACCAATATATTTTAGATCATCCAGAGTATAAGGAAAGACTTAAGATTTATACACGTTACCTGAATGACATTTTTATTTTATGGAGGGGTGGGGTAGAAGGGATTGAGGCATTTTTAACATACACCACAACACTAGTAACTTTTTGAAATTTACATATGAATTCAATAGTGAGAAAATATCTCAATTGGATGTCCTCCTCAGTAAGGACAGGAATAACCAGAGATTTATAGCTACGATTTTTAGAAAATCCACTTATTCAAACTCCTTTCTCCATTTTGACAGCTACCACCTCCTTCCCTCAGAAGAAATCTGTGGTGAAAGGGCAATTGGCTAAAATAGTCACCATGGATGAAGACTTCCACAATGAATGTGAACTTTTACTGGGTATGTTCCATAAGAGAGGTTACCCCAATGGACTGCTTGAGGAACTTAAGTTGGAGGTTATGAGAAAAAGAAATACCAGTTGGTATAAATCTATGTTAGGAGGGTCAACAAATTTTATAATACAAAATATAGGGACTGAAGTGGAGGAGAAAGTAACTGGGGATTTGATCAGACCTTATTACTCCATGAATCTCATAACTACCTTTAACATGGAACACAGAACACTTAAACGGGTTATTGAAAAAAACTGGGCAATTATTTGTGAAAATCCCACTTTGACAGAGAAGTTAGGACACAAACCCAGTTTCACATTTAGAAGAGATAGAAACCTGAAGGAAATTTTGGAATACACATATAAAGACAACATGCACCAGGTATGCTGTATGAAGAAATGTGGGTTCTGTTCCCAATGTAAAATCATTCTAATATGTGACAGGTTTCTTATCAAAGGCAATGATTTCAGTTAGGACAAAATTTGACTGTAATTCTAGGAGGGTGGTCTATATGGCATTATGCCAACAGTGCCCATGTTTTTACATAGGTAAAACTGAGCATAGGTCGAAGGAAAGAATTTATGAACACCAGTATAACATCAACAAAAGTAACCCCAACAATGCCTTGGCAAGACATGTTTTGGGCAACAAAAGTCAAACATTTAAGTTTGTAGTTATAGAAGAATTAAAGGAGTGAATGAGGGGAGGTCCATGGGTACAGTTACTGGAACTAAGGGAATTATATTGGCAACTGACTTTGAATGCCCATGGTTGGACTGGAATTAATGAGTCTCATTACAGTGCACCCCTTTTGAAATTTAAAGCATTGACTAGGTAATGAAACAGAGGTGGGGCGAATGGTACAATGATACCTCTGTCTCCTTTGGTACAGGTTTGCACTTTAAGTACCAAGCTATTTATGTGAACTTTATACTTAATACATATTTTCCTCCCATTCAAGCCCCTTCAAGGAAATTATATATGACATCCACTTTATATCCTCTTTAATTGAATGCCCCTATTGCCAGTTATAAATGGCTTTAATATTTTTTACCAATATATATTTTTTACCATTTCATTGCATGTATTGAATGGCGAGTTATTTTTAGGTACTAGGTTTTTAGGAGTGATTTTTATGTATATGATTTTAACTTCTCATTTTAACATGATCTGATTTTTATTTATTTTTTATTTATTTTATTTTTTTATCTAAGATTCTTTGCAGAAACTAATATATATAAAAACATAGTCTGTTCGATACAAAAAGTTTAGTTTTTTAGCTGGCTTGCAAAATTACAGTCAGGATGATGTGCACTTAGATCTTCCGAATATTAGATGGCATTGTGATGGTCCTTTGCCTAAGAATGGTTGGAGACACTCCCTCTTGAAACATCAAAGGAATTGTTGTCATTGATCATGGATGTGTGTATAAAAATTTTGTATCTTAACTGTTTTTATATTCTGATGAAGTTCTTATAAGGGACGAAAGAGATTAATATATATGTATTTTTTTGTTTTGGTTTTAAGTAGTTTTACCAAATAAAACAGTTGCTGCTCACGACCTTCAGCCTAAGATGTGTTTTGGTTTTGGAGCCTCTTGGATTTTATGTTTTACTGGATTTTTTATTAAACTGTTTCTCATGGCACTTCTCATTACCTGTGAACAGGGCCACACTAGATTCAGCACACAGCACTGATGAATATCTAATGACTAGACAGTCGCTAAGATTGCCAACATTGCCATCTGCCTTAACTGTGATGCAGCCTCTACTATTGTTTACCAAGATTTAGGTTCATCAAATGTTGCAGCAGCATCAAGCCTTGCCTGGCAAAAGATGACTACTAGCCAAGCAATCAGACCTGAACTACCCTACTATGTAAGTCTAATGCATTAAAAATCTGTTTAAGCCACTCCTGTGGTATAAAGGGATAAAGCCCTGACTACAGCCCAGCTGACCCAGGTTCTGCAAGTGGCTCGGGTGGCTGACAGAGAGGAAGGGTGGGATGGGTGTCACCATCCCTTGGGGAAGGGCAGTTATGTGAATGTCTCTGGTGATGATCCCTGATGGGGCTGGGATCATTGATATGAGGGGCATGTCCAAAGGGGAACTAGGATGGGAACATGGCTGAGCTGACGCAGAGGTGGAGTGAAACATCACATGCTCCCACTGCACACCCATCCCCAAACTTTACCACAGGAACCACAAGGAAGGGAGAGCATGGTTTAGGTCACAGAAAAAGAACTACCCCCAGTGGATGTTGACTGCCAGACATCCAGGATGCCCTTAGCTTCTATGCAAGCCCCAGACCTATTGGATGAAGTCTGGGGGTAGGAGATGGCCAGTAGTCTTGGCAATGGACATGGGTCACTGGGTAGAGATCTGTAGGATGATGCAGAGTGAAGAAACAAAAACACAAATAAATCTGTTTTAAATGTGGGTGATAAACTAGAAGTGCGCATCTGTGCATCTCCTTTGTGTTTAGGAGTATTGCATTTACTCCTGCATCCCATACTTGAGGGAACAAATTTAAAACTCTTTCTCTCCTGGCTTTTGTTTATATGTCTAAATTAAATTCAATAGCTGTATTTGAGAATATGTTCATATTTATGTCCATTTCTCTGACAGACGTCCATCTGTTGTACTAACACCTTTTTTCTCCACCACAGGCCATGTTTCTGCCAGCAGAGTGCCTAACAAATCATACTTCTTATTTTCATTATTATCTGATTGGGTTACACACTAATGTCCGTCCCCTAGCTCAGGAGGAAGGACTTGCTCGACCCCTCCCATGATGCTGTCCGTGCCAATGTACTACACTTGTTGATAAAGAGATTAGCCTATTTTCTGCTTCTGCTGCAGTCTGTTCTACTTTCTCTAAAGCATTATAGTCTAAACAGTATTTATGCTCAAATTCTTTACATTGTTCTGCTTGCAAAAGAACTTTATTTGCAAGCTCTATTACTTTATGATCTAGGAATCGTAACGCTACTAAAAATAACAAACTGTCAAGCCCCCTGCTGGATCTTTCTGCTTTGTTGAAATTACTTTAAATTTACTAAAGCTTCTGCTACATCTGGATTTACATCTTTACTAACGTTTGCCCACTGTAAAGGTGTGATAGTTCACTTAAAATTTGTGCTATTGAGGGCCACAGACCAGAGTTAGATTAACCAGGGAATTTATTAGCAAAGGATTTATCCTTGTCACTTTATTTGCAGGTTTCCTTCTTCCAAATATGAATAATGGTAACTGTTTCACCCTCTCCATGCTTGCAGTATACTCTCCCGGAATGTCATCCTTCATTGCAAATTAATGTTTTATGTTCAGTATTATGATTTTGAGACAAAGTAATTAATTACAACACAGAAAGAGAAGAAAATGCAAGACACTAGTATAGTTTGAAACAAATTCATTAAAAATGTCTACAAGCTAACACAATTACAGTATTGTATTAGTTCTGCTAGACTGTTATGAAATACCCCATAAGCAATCTCAAGGAAATCTATACCTGAGCGGGCTGGAACTCTGTCACCAGCAAAGCTTCTATTCTATCTGGCATATTAATACAGTCAGGCAAAGGGCTGAATACAGAATTTGTTCTTGTTAATAGAATCCTGATCTTTTATACCTTTACATCTGCTCATTCATTCTGATATGACACAATTAAGTTTATTCTCTTACAAGTCCTACTGAGAGAACCAAAAATGAGTTATGTACTTAGCATAATCATAGATCCATGTTATCTTCTTCCATCCATCTCAACCTATGGGTTATCAGATCCAACTCAGATCTGATGCTGGTCTTTTTAGAATCTTCAGTCCAAGAGGTCCACCTCTTTTACCCACAATACCCTACTCGAACAACATCTCATCAGAGTGAATTTGTTCCATGAAAACTCTCAGAAATATAACATATCATAAACAGGATGATCAATTTGTTAGCAGGGATCAGAGGGCAGCAAAAATGTACCCTCATATGCAAGCTTTGAGGCCAGATCACAGGGCCAGTCAGGGGTACTCACTAGAAGGTGACAATGTGAAAGGGTATGGACACAGGGATGGTAGAGATTGACAGAAGAAGACCACATGGATCTATCACTACATTAAGTATTTAACCTTCACATCTGATGTTGTCTTTTCCATCTGTTTTCTACCTGTGAGGCAGTGTCCCCAGCCAGTAAAAAAGCCACGGAGGCCCTGTGATAGAACATGCCGCAAGATGGTGGAACTAAACATAGCTCTAGACCTAGCCTGAATCTAGTTTGTAATGGGGCACAAAGGTCTGAGTGTTTAACCAAGTAGCTGCCTGCAAGAACTAGGTGTTCAAAGTAGCTAGCTCTCTCATGGCTTGACCTCTATGCTCCACAGGTAAAGACATTCCTTTCAAGGAGTATGCAAATGAAATACAATCAGAGAGCCATCTGGATAGGGTCACTTTGGAAACAGGCTTACCAAGTCTTTACTTTGAAAAGCATACAAAAAGTTGGTAAGATGTTCTGAAACTTTTGGTTGTCTCCAAATAAAATTTGAGATGTCTATGAACATCTACATAATGAAACAAATATTCTCCCTTGTTACTAAAATTTGAAAAGAACTCTGGCAAGTGAATGAGCTTGTACAAATTAGACTCCGAAGCAACCCTGGGCAGAAAGGAAGAAAGGGAGGATTGGCCCTTAAGGTAACCATCTTTATGAAAAAACAAGTAAGGAGGAAAAGAGGATAATGCCTGAAGTTCTGACACTCTTCTGGCTGAAGAGGCAGCCACCAAAAAGAGAGTTTTCCATGACAACAACTTTAAGGAAACAGTGGTTGAAGGTCTAAAAGAAGGTGTAATAAGAATTTGGAGCAGCAAAGGATGGTCACAAGAAGGCACTGAACCCTGAACAGATGGATGTAATAAAAATACGCCCCTTAAAAGGCCTTAGAGAACTTAAGAACCACCATGGGGTGTATTATCCATGTCAATATGAAAGTTAGAAATAGCAGATAGTTGTACCATTATGGTAGAATAGCTAAGACCAGAATGAAAAAGACCAGCCATGAAGTCTAGCATGGCATCTAATGGTTTGGAGAGGGGATCTAAGTCCTTGGAAGAAGCCCAAATAGAGAAACACTTCCATTTACTAGCATAAATCTTCTTGGTGGACGGTTTCTGGAAGGATGAAAGGATTTGAATACCTCTCTCAGAGAGCTTAGGGTTTCTAGCCATCACTGGAATTAGTGAAATCATGCAGTTAGCTCGAGGGAGTGAAGGTTCAGGAGGGGTAATCCTGAGGGATGAGAAATCAGACCTGGAACCAGGTCTAATACCCAGGGTGGGTGAAGCAGGTGAGGCCAAAGGAAGGTGAACGACATTTGTTGGAATCAGAATGGGACAATGAGGATGACAGTTACTCTGTAATATGCTGCCTTCTGAAGAAACTTGATTATCAAAGGTATTGGGGATAGGTGTAAAGAAGACCTGAAGGCCAAGCATGAAGGAGAGCATCCCTTGGTGACTGTCCCACAGGAGAGATCAGGGCATAAAAGCTGTTGCATTTTGTTTTTAACACGGAAGCATAAAGGTTGCAGCAGGTGCCCCAGTGGCTGAAAATATATGCTCAGATTCAGGGACCTCTTGTGAGACAGCAGAATGTTCCTGCTTAAACTGTTTGCCAGGATGCTGGATTTCCCCATGATGTGCACTGTGATCATAAACCACTGAATGTGCATTGCCAAACCCTCACGGCCTCTACACACAGGAAATAGGACTGAGTTTCTCCTTGCTTGTTTGGATAACTTACTACTGACATGTTGTCTGGATGGCAGTCACACCCTTGGGGAGAAGATCCTAAAAAGTCTGCAATGCTAGGAGGACCTCTTTCATCTCCGGGATATTGATGTGAAGATTGGCCTCACACTGTGACCAGGTACCTATGACAGTATTCCCCTCTAAATGCCACCCCCCACACTCCAGAAGGGAAGCATCCATAGTCACTGTGACCTTGAGATGGGGAAGAACAAAATGTTGACCTGCCGTGACCAGTGAAGATTCCAACCAGTACCGAATGTAGTTATGACAAACATTCATTAGAGCCACTGGAAAGTCCATAAGATGAGTTAGATTGGACCACTGGACTGCTAGAGTCCACTGTAACACTCTCTTGTGGAACCTCACTACAGGGAACAGACAAATAGAGGTGACAATTTCCCAAAGAAGATGAAGAACTGAACTGTAGAAGGTTTGGGAACCTGAAAGATATGAGTAGCCTGTAGACAAAGAGAATTCAATCTTGATAACAGTAGTTTAGCCATCTGATCAATTGTACACAAATGGCAACCAATAAATTCTAGTATTTGAACCAGTTCCAGGTTGGACTTTTCATAATTCACCATTATTCCCAAGGACAGACACATCTGGTGCAAGGATTCTTAGGCTTTGATTAGGAATGCCTTCATGGAACCAGTCAGGAGCTGATTGTTCCAGCAGGGGAAGACCTGGAGACACTGCAGATTGAGCCAGGTTGCCAATAGTGCCATGCATTTGGTGAACACCAAGGGAGCTATGGTGAGACTAAAGGACAGAGCCTGGAAATGGTGATGTTGGGGCCCCAGCTGAAAGCTCAAAAAGCCTCCTGGAATGCCTATCTTTATATGATGATAGGTATCCTTGAGATCCACAAAACACATCCAGTTGTCCTTCCTCAGGAAAGACAGAACAGACTGCACCATAACCACCCAGAATTTGGTCTGTTTAACAAATTGGTTCAGCTTGCTGAGGTGCAGAATGGGTCTGAGGTCCTTGTTTTTCTTCTGTACTAAAAAGAATCTAGAATAGATCCTGGATACATGTTAGTCTGGTGAGACCTCTTGGGTGACTCAGTTGACAAATAGTTTTTGAATTTCTACAGTTGCATCCCTTCTCTGAAAGTGTGGTACACCTGGAAAGGATTTTTGTGAGTCTTTGGGAGTGAACAAAAAGATAATTCTATAATCTCTGGACACAACTCTCAACATGGGTCTGATGTGATGGCCTCCAAACTTTAGGGTAGAGAGGTAAGTGACCCCAGACTGCCTACAAAGTGCAGCAGTTGGGCAACCCCTCAGGAACACTGGAAGGACCTACCTGGGAAAGTCCCATGGAAGGCCTGGTTCTGTGGATCGCCCCTGCCCTATGGGCAGCTTCCATTATGGTTGCTCCCCTACCACGGGAGGAACCTTCTCCAGGAGTGGCCACAAAAGGTTACTGCACTTTATAAAAAAATGCTTTCCACCCTATTAGCTCGAAGAGAAGGACTGATAAGTGGTACAGAAGTGAACTGCAATGGCAGGCAGCGTCTTTCCATCCTGCTCACTCATTGTCAGTTTCTCTTTGACCTTAAGAAAATAAGGAAGAACTGTTGAAGGATGCTTTGAAGCAGTCCTCAAATTTACTTTGATGCATCCAGGAATGATGGCACAAGGCAATGTCAGTGCTTGCTGTGCAGCCATCCCATCAGCCACATTGGACAACAGTATTGATCACTGAAATTGCTACACCCAGTGACTACAGTGTGTTAAGTACAGAGAGACACAAAGTCATAAAATACTGGGAATTGCAGGCAGAAATAAATGCAATGTGGAAGAAGGATATCCATACAGTTCCAATAGTAGTAAAAGCAGCAGGTCTTAGAAAAAAGAATTTACAATCATACTTAGATAGGTTATCAATACATGTAACTCTGAATTACAGAAGGAGTCATTATTGGGCACATTGCAGGTGCTGCGAAGAGCACTTCTGGCTAACATCAAAGATTGAAACGATACAAATTTCATGAACTTTAATCATACTTTGACTTAGGAATGGGTTCCATTCCTGTCATGGTATTAGAAACCCAAAAGACCTGGAGAAATTAAAAGTGAGAAGACAATAGTCTCATGGAGCTGTTGGATATGGACTACATAGCAGACAATTGAGCCTCCAGAGGCCTGCTGAGTCTTAATGATCTTTGATACTTCAGCAACAAGGTCTCATTGAAGCCTAGACAGATTGGTAAGATAATTCAGTGCATGCAAGGGAAAAGTGGCACATTCACAAGTGATCCATGGTCCAAGACTCCCTGTTAGGTGGATAGACTGAAGAACTATCTTCAAAATATCATTTTGGGAGGCAGCCACAATCACAATAGTGTCATTGGTTGGGCCCTCTCTCCAATGAGGTCTCTCCAAAGAAAGGGACAACATTTTATTTGGTTTCCTAAGGACTGGTTCCATCATGCCAGTTTCTCTCCAAGCCCTCTGAGACACCAGGTATAGAAGGGCATCTGGATAGGGGACCAGCAAGGTCATGGATGGACCCATGCCATCAGCCCCAGAAACACTGACTCCTCTGGGGAAGGGACTTCAGTGGTTCATCCCCCACACTGTTTAAACTGTTCAGGCAAATTACCAAAGGAGGCATTGTCATGGGCAATTTGTGAGAGCCCTCTCCTTCATCAAGGTCAGTGTCCTCAGTGATGGATACCACGAGGAATCCAGGTGCATTCTCTTGTACTTTATTTTTCAATGCACCTTTCTAGATGGGAAAATAGGAAGAGACACAGGAGAAATGTGGGGTCTTGAATGCAGGGAAATTTGAAGACCCAAAGACATGGGATGTCCTGAGGGTAACTGATGCAGATCTACAGGCACTGAGAGTTGGAGAGATTGGGATGGATCTGATGTAACTGCTAAAGCTGCCATCTCAGAATGGGAGACGATCCTTTTCATGATGTAGAATGCCAAAACTGAAGCCAGATGGCTGGATTCAGTGCTCATTGGATCTGAAGACCCAAGACAGACACCAGTGCTGACTTAACAGGCTCTAATGTTGAGATCAGAGCAGAGCTGTCAAGACCAGAAGCACCCAGGGGCAGGGACAATTCAAAGACCTGGAAGATTGGCCCTGGCCCTGAACACTCAGCTCCAAGGTGTGCTCAGCATCAATAATGTCAGAGTCAAAAATGCCAAGGATGGAGTTGATGTTTCAAGTCCCAAAAATCCCAGAACAGAGGAAACCAGGGAGGAATAACAACAATTGGAGCCAAAACATCAGGCTTTAGAGCAGAAGAGGCAGGATGATACCTAGCTGTGTTTCGGCCTACAGAAAGGATTGTATAAGTTGTTTCAGATCTGAAGGTTTGAGGCTTTCAGCCGATCTGGCAGATCTAGATGAAGATGCCACTGATAGTGGCTTGGACTACCTCTTTTTGGTCATCAGATCCAAAGAATGTATCCAAAAGGTGGAAGATGGAATCCAATGATGAGAGGGGGTGGCACCAGAGAAAAGTCTGCAGGAGTAATAAGGCAGAACGGAAGATTGCAGTCTACCTCGAGGTGGTATGGTCTTTAGCCAAAAAGGGACTGGGTATGCTCAGGGTAGGGAAGGTGGAAGACTCTGACACCAACAGCACTGGAGACCAGGGCTGAATCAGCACTGATGGACTCAAAGGGGTCAGAACCAGTGGTGATAAAGGGAGGTTTCCCTTCATCTCCAGATGTCCCTCAATAGATAAGGAAGATCATTTGCAATCCTCCTGCTATTTTCCACAGGACTTGGACTCCTTGTCCTTAGATCTATCCTTTTCCTGTTTTTCTGTCTTCTTGTTAGAGGAGGGAGAGAAAGAAGAGGCAAACCCTTAACAACAAGTTTAGCCCACTTTTCATTGAGGGGTTGAGCACAGAAGGTGCCACATGCTTGGCACTAAGTAGCTAAACGGGCAGCACCTAGGCAATAGATACATTTATCAGTGGCATCCTGCAGTGGCATTTATGGCCACAGGAAACAGAGTTTTTAAACCATGAAGTCTACTCCATAGTAAAAATCAAAGTTACAACACTCATGCTGCAATAAAAAGGAACATTTTAACACTACCTACCTAGCTAGGAAACACACACACACACACACACACACACACACACACACACACACACACACACACACACACACAAAACCAAAAACCTTCTCTAATAACACCTATCAATACGTGCTAACAATAATGACCTACAAATAGCAAGATAAAGTACTGTGTTTCAGAAATACGATATAGGCAGAAACACCAAAGCACTAAACACTATGGAACAAAAAAAACAACAAAACCTATCAAAAAAACTACACCTAACTATCTCTATACTAAAGATACTCACACAAACAGTAGTGGTAAAAAGGCTAAAATGCTATCTGAGAAGGAAACAGGTTGGCAGAGCTTTCGGTTACGATCCAAACTCAATGGTGGCAAATGAGATCTGAGGAAAAGTTGTTAGAGTCAGGTATTATGGGCAGAGGAGGCAGAGTTCTTGCACTGAAGATTCTGAAAAGGCTGGCATTGGATTCAATAATCCACAGTTTGAGAATACAGAGAAAAGACAGTATCATATCATTCTGATTACACTGAACAACTCTTCCTCACATCTGGTACATAATTCACATTTTCTCACAGACACTAGTGGCTGGAAATAAAGCAAACTTCAGTTTTCAAGATGATGCTCCCCTTATCTCTCAACTGTTTTCAGTACATCCTGCATTCTGTTCTCTTTTCTATGTATGAATCTCAATGCAGGCATAGCTTAACAATTCTACAGTGGTGCTAATAAAACGCATTATAAGACTGAATGCCGCGGTGGTACGGCGGTAGCGTTATTACCTCACAGCAAGAGGTTCTCCAGTTCGATTCTCGGCTTGGCTTGGGAGTGCCTTCTGTGTGGAGTCTGCAAGTCCTCCCCACAGTTGGGTAGCGTTCAAAAGACATGCATGCATAAATGGGTGTGCCTTTGTTGAAGGTTGGGCGTCGAGCTGGCACCTCAGCGTTTCGTAAAAATCTACTGCCAATCATTAGTGGACCGGAGTTCCGCTGTGGCGACCCCTTACCGGGAAAAAGCCGAAAGACAAACAACAACATAAGACTGAATGCTGCAGTGTTAACTTTAATTGTAATAAATGCCTGCGGTGCATTAACTTTAACTGTAATAAATGCCTGCAGTGCAGTGTTAACTTTAACTGTAATAAATGTCTGCAGTGCTAGCTTTAATTGTAATGCAAAGTCATACATATTAGTGTTGCAGAATCACACATTCATAGTCTGCTTATGAGGGGCTTGAACCACATGCAGAGGTAGAGCATGTGAGCCATTACACCTCTCCTCAATATTCTTCCCCAGAAAACTTAGGCCAATCTAAACATCTCATTGGCATGGATGCACCTCCAAAGATAGGACCTTCAGGGGGGAGATATAAATAGGATGGTGTATTTATTATACCTGTCAATTTCTGAGACAGTGGTATCAAAATCCTCTTCATAGGCTCCTGTGGATGAGGAGCATCATAACCATTATACCTGAAGTTGTGAGGTCTAAAAAGGTTAACCATGGGACATACCAGTGTTGGGCATCATAGGAATGAGAAATGACACTGGAAAGTGCACTAACCAAAGACAGCATGGTGAAGGGAGAGTCCTGTACAATGGCTGGTGCATACCTCAGACTGAATCGGCCATGGTGAAATGCCACATAAGTATCCCAAGATTCAGGGAGACATAGAACATCTCTGAATATAGTAAAGTTAATGGGAGGGATGAGGTACAGACATGGGCAACTTTTTCAAAAAGGAGGCCAAGTACACTGTCATCTTTGATGGCAACTTAGACTATTAGAAATAGGGAGTTGAAACTGATAAACCAGAAAAACCACTGGGCAGGTTTATTATTTGTTGTATAAGATTTCCATAAGCTGTTGGACATGTTACACTTAAAGAAATCCCAATCCCTCAGAGCCACATGCTCCAGGGATCTAAACCTTGTCATCACAATAAACAAAACATGCTGGAGGGATAGGTTCCTGATCCAGAGACTCCCCAGACTCTGGAATAGACTGCCCATACATGTCAAGCAGAGCACCTCTTTGGCCCTCTTCAAAAGGAACCTTGATGATTGGATGGGAGAAAGAAAATTCACCCCGGGGAATCACGTCAGTAGCCCTGCTAGACAGGGGTCCAGGGAAGTAAATAGTGTGGGAAGAAATAGCCAGGGAATTGTTATGGCTAGGCTTGTATAGGCCCTAGGGCTGATAGCCTAGTACCAACCTATGAACCTATAATGGATGGGTAGTTTCAGTCACCCAGTAGAACATTTTGGCCAAACAGGTATAGAATTCAACTTGCAAAGGATGTTATACTGGTGAGCAGGAGGCAATAATCTGCTAACTGGCATGGTGAGATTAATATGTATAGAATTTAAGTTACTGAAGTTGTTACCATATCATCAGATCAGGAGACACTGAAAGGATCTATAACTGATAATGATGCAGCAGTTGGTTTGATATAGTATTTTTTAGATGTTCAGAAGTTTCATATCCGAGTCATGAGGGATTTGACACAAGGTAATAGGGTAACAGATATATACATATACTCCCGTCAGCACAGTACCCTATTATGGAGGGAGTCTTAAAAGCACTTTGAAATGAAGTTTCAGTATCTGCATACAAATGTATGTGTCAAGTGTCAGGGAGATCTCAATACTGGGCAGTTTTTATTCAGACTGGAATTTGTTTGCCTGGAGTGTCCATGAAATGGACCCTGTCTAAAAGGTGGCACTATGGGGCAGAAAGTCTTACTCAATACAAAGAAACCCTGAAGAGGGAGATGTAGGCCATCCTTGCTGAGACTGTCTGGCCTGCTGATCATCCCCTCCCAAGCTGACACTCACTGGAATGATACCGATTAGTCATATTACTTTGTTATGGAATTATGGCCTCATTCTCAAAGTTTGCAGAATACTGGTCAAGACAACTATCTCCTGTCTTGGGTGTGTGCACACACACACACACACACACACACACACACACACATGGATATGTATGCATCACACACAAGGATATATAGGTTCATAGGTAAGTACTAGGATATCTGCCCAAGGGCATTTATAAACCTAGCCAGAATGTGTTGGCTTTTGCCACACCCTTAGATTAGTTCCCTGTGCCTCTGTCCAGCAGAGCCATTAGTTCCCTGCGCCACTGTCCAGCAGAGCCATTGCAGTGATCCCCAGGGTAAATTTTCTGTTTCCCATCCACCCTTCAAGGTTTCTGTTGAAGAGTGTTAGTGAGGGGCTCTGCCTGATGTATATTGGAATCCTGTTCCAAAGCATGGGGAGTCTCTGGGACAGGAATCTATCCCTCCAGCATGTCCTATTTATCATTGTGGTGAGGTTTATATCTCTAGAGCATGTGGTTCTCCAGGATTTGTTTTTTTTTTTAGGTGGAGCATGTCCATCAATTCTGGGTTGGACATGGCCTTGTATGTCAGGCAGAGATCACCTCTGAGTAAGCGGTATGCAACCGAGTACAGCTGGAGTTTCTTGAGTCGGGCTGCATAGGGCATCCGTTTGCAGCCAGTAATCCTCTTGGTGAGGTACTTTTGTGGTCTTTCTAGCTGTTGCAGGTGTCTTGTAAGGTACATCCCAAGTGTGGCATTGTATTCTATGATGGGTCTAATGAGTGATGAGTAGAGAGGCACAATAATCTCTTTTGTTCTAGATGCGAACCCTTTTGTGATTAGGTGGGCCACAAAGAAGGATTTTCTAACTACCTTGGAAATATGATTATCAAAGGAGAGATTGCTATCTACTTGGGTCCCCAGATCCCTTACTACATTTTCTGTATTTAGGGGACTACCACCTATATGGTAGTTCATGGGTACTTTATTTTTTCCAAAGGGGATGACTATGCACTTTTTGGCAGTTAGCTTGAGGCCATGATTTTGACACCAGGTGTCCGTCTCAGTGAGATCCTTCTGGTGGGTGTCTGTATCAGCCAGAGAATCAATTATGGCCCCTAGTTTGCAGTCGTCTGTGAACTTGGTCAGCCATAGTCCTCTTATGCTTGCCTGTACCTCTGAGAAGTATATACCAAACAGGAGGGAGTCCTAGGACTGAGCCCTGGGGGGCGCCACTTGTAACCCGTTTAGAGTCGGATGTAGAGCCTGCAACTCTCACCATGTGGTTTCTATCCATGAGCCAGTTGGCAACCCATCTCATGACGTAGGGGTTTATGTTCAAGCTTGTGAGCTTGTCTATAATACTAGAATGGGGAATGGTGTCAAAGGCCTTTGCGAGGTCTAGGTAGGCTGCGTGGACCTCCTTTCCCTCATCTAATGCCTTGGTAACTGTCTCAAAGAAGTCCACCAGGTTTAGGAGGCATGATCTGCCCTTAACAAAGCCAAACTGGGTAGGGTCTAAGGTTTGGAGGTTCCCAATGTCTCTGTTAATGAGTTCCATGATGATGCGCTCCATAGCCTTGCAGACCAGGCTAGTCAGGCTTATAGGGCGATAATTCCCAGGGTCTGTTGTGGCCCACCTTTGTGGAGTGGGATAAGTGTTGCTGTGCACCACTCTGTGGGTATGTAGCCTGTAGAGAGGCTGAGTTTGAACAGTGTGTTTAGGTGAGGGGTTAGTTCATTTTGGAGCTCTTGTAAGACACCGCCTGGGACACCGTCCGGTCCCATTGAAGCTGTGTTTTTGGCTTTGTATAGGGCTGTTTTAACCTGTGTGTTGGTGATTGATGGGGCCATACATTCTTCTGGTATGGTTATGGGCCCTTTAGGGTTGAGAGGGGGGTGAAGTTTGCACTAAACCTGTCTTCCAGAATGTTGGCAATATCAGTCGGTTCAGTGTATTTTGTGCCATTCTGCACTAACTCAGAGCAGATCTGAGAGTCTCCACTCAGGCTCTTGACATAGCTAAAGAACACTTTGTGGTTATCTTTGGAGTCATTGGCAATTTTTCTTTTGAAACTAGCCTTGGATGATTTAATGAGGGATTGTAGTTTCTTGCTGATACTGATCAGGGATGTCTTTCCTTCTTGGGATTTTACTCTTTTCTGTACTAGTTTCCTCCTTCTGTTGTATAACTTGTTTATGGCATGGGTCCACCAGACAGGTTTCCTTTTCTTGGAGGAGTGAGTCTTGGTTTTACTTGGGATAGCATGATCCATTCATTCCTGCAGATGCTCATAGAGTGCCTTTCTAAAGGTTTCAGCAGCATGGACAGCATTGCCCTTTAGCATGGGGGCTGTGAACCTTTCCACCTCTGTCTTAAGTAACATGAAGTTTGCTTTTGAAAAGTTTTTCACGGTGGTTTCCTTGATTGGGGCGGGGGCTGAATGTGGATATCCAGAGTGATTAGTCTATGGTCTGATCTAACCAGTGAGGGGTTGACCTCTGGTGTGGAACACCAGTCAACCATGTTGGTGATGACCAGGTCCAATATGTTGTTCCCTCTGGTGGGGGTGTTGACCAGTTGATCTATGGCATTCAAGTTTATAAATTCTAGGAAGCATTGGGCAAGGGAGTTAGTACTTGAGTAGTTTTCCCAGTTAATGTTTGGGTAATTGAAATCACCTAGTATTAGGGTGTTTGGTAGGACCTTCATATTTAGCAGTGTCTCCAGAAATGCAGAATGGGGGTCCTGGGTCATGGTGGGTGATCTGTAGCAAGCTACAATTTGGATTGCAGTTTTGCCTGTTGTTAGTTGCACATGGATGATCTCTGATGCATTGTGCTGTGCCACACACACACACACACACACACACATATATATATATATATATATATATATGTATATATATATATATATATGTATATATATATATATATGTATATATATATGTATATATATATATATATATATATATATATATATATATATATATATATATATGTATATATATATATATATATATATATATATATATATATATATATATATGCATACACACAGCATATCTACTATCATTGTTTAGGAATTTACCATAATAGTAGATGTTTGAGTTGATTACTGTTTCAGAAATCATGACTACTGGGGCTTCAAATGCAGAAGGCACGACATTTGGCCTGACTTCCACAGCTCAGCATTCTTCCTCTTTCAAGAGTGGCAGATGTCCTTCACTGAGGATATCAGGATTCTACCTGCATAAGACAGATATCTGTTCATGCCATTTTAGAACATTTTGCCCAGGAAAGTTAAAAGCATTTACCCAAAGCACGAACAAGAAAGACTATACTTTAACCTTTAGGCAGATAAAGACAGAAAAAGGCCTTCCAAGCTAAGGAGAGGAAGAAGGAAAATGAGGATTCCTCAGATCTACTTACACAAGAGCTGGCATGTTGCTTTATATGAAAAAAGGAACGGTAGGTAGTATATGGATAGGATACTCCAACTCCGCCCAGGATACCCAAATCCAAAATGAGTAGACAGTGTGGGGAAAATCAGTACTGCAGTAGTGATAGTCTCAGACATTTACAACTATGGTACGTTCTTACACAACTGGGGCAATTACCAGAGCTCATGATGGAAAAAAGATAGTCTAAAAGGAAGGCCTTGGCTGCAACATACCCTGAAGAATGGTTGTACTAAATCCAGTCAAACCCTGAAATGGATGTTCAGTTCGTAATGTCTGGCAATGATATAGGAAGGGAGACCAAGTAGCTGTTTCTAAGATAACAAGCATACTTACTCCTTTGAAGAAGGCTATAGCGGTAGCCATATTTCTTGACCTGCGGGGTCTATTAGTTTCCATTATTTAAAGGCATAAAATAACATGATGTGGTAGGCTAGCCATTTGGAAAATGTATCTTTGAACACAGCCCTACCAGTTTCCCTATTGCAAAGGGCATGAACAACTGATTTGGGATTCTGGTATATTTCATTCTGTACAAATATCTCAGTTGCCTGTATAACCAAAGGATGCAATATATTTTCTCCTGCTTTAAGGGCTGATAAAGAAGACAGGTAATTGAATGGGCTCAAGATAAGTTCTGTCACTACATCAGGAATAAAGGAGAGGAGTTGCTGAAAGAATGACTATTTCTTTATAGAAGACTAAAAATACTTTGTTGCACATCAAAGCTTCAGGTTTCTGATGCTCTTCTTGCAGCAGTGATGTCTACCAATAAAGATGTTTTACAAGTTAGAAATTCCAGAGAAACCATGGCTGCAGGTGCAAAGGAAGACTGGCTCAGGTTTATAGTATATAACTTAAGCCTCAAGGAGCAGCAGTCCTTCTGTGAGGTCTCAGAAGTAGAACTCCTTTTAGGAAGTGTATAACAGGTTGCAGGCACATCAGTCATGGGTCCAAGGGAAGGCAGGCTGAAACAGTTGAAAGACATACCTTAATGGTAGCACAAGCCAACCCTAAATTTAACAGCTCACTTAAATGCTGTAGGATTAGAAGCACTGCCGCTGTGATGGGGACATGACTCCTTTAACAGTACCAAAAGGAAACCTACCTGGTATGCAGGATTTCCTAGCCTCCTTAGTTATGTTAAACACCTACTCAGGCAACTGATACCTGAAGGGCAGAAGAGTCAAATCAGCCAAGTTGTGAGTTGTAAGGTCTCAAGGTTGGGTTGTAGGACTCCCTTTTCGGAAACATGAGGTCCACCTGTGGAGGTAGCGTATAATGTTTTTCCCTGCATACTTCAATGAGAAGGAGAGACAATGTTGAGAGGCCAAAAGGAAGGCATTAAGAGCATATTTGGCCCCTTCTTTCTTATTCTTGGATCTTTCTGGCAAGTAGGGGCATCAGAGGGAAAGCATTAGAGACCTGTCCATATTCAGAAAAGGGCATCTATTACCAAAGCATTTTTGTATTGTGCTCTTGTGCATAATTTCCTGATCTGTCCTTTGAACAAAGCTGCAAACAGGTATACTGCTAGAACACAGCTTTGTAACAGCATTAAGAAAACATGTCTGTGTAATATTCCCTCGCATGGGTCTGCCCTTGACTTATTTCATTGTTTTGCCAGTAAATTCAGATAAGCTGGAATACTGATTACGATTACGGTCATGTATGACAGCACTGTTATCTCACAAGCATTCATAGCCAGTCTACACAAGGGGTCTCACAGCATTTCCCCTTATATCTTGAGATACCATATCACTGTAGTGCTGTCTGTTGTCACCTGAAGGACGACATATTTTGAAAATGGATTTAAGCCCTCGAGAGGCTGCACCAGAGCCTTCATCTCCTCCACATTTCTGTGCTACTTTCTTTGGGCTGTTTTCCACCGTTGGACCTTGCTGTTCAAAGTATATGTCTTAAATCCAGGTCTGAGGCATCTGCTATTAGGGCTTGTTTTTTTGTCCTGGATGGACCATCACTATAGATCATGAATATACATAGAACGATAGGTATCATCTATTCCAGGGACTGTGAGTGTTTGTTCCAAAGGTACTTTTGGTGGGACTGGAGTATTCTTCTCTGCATCTCTGCTAAGAGTACTAGCAGAGCAGTAGAAGACATATACCCTAGTGCTCTGAGGCACTCCCTGACTGAAAGTTTATGTCTCATCTTGTGGAAGTATTGCACTTCTTTTGGGAAGGAATGCCTTCTGGCAACTGGAGACCAGGACTGCACCCAGGAATATATTTCTTTTAGAAACGGTAAAGGTTGACTTTAGAATACTGAAGGAAAACATGAGGCTTTGAAGTAGTCCACAGTATAATGAAGGATCCTGTCCACCTCCTCCAGCAAAGCCACCATCAACATAAGGGTAAATACAAATTCCCTTTGTTCTGCAATAAGCAATTACTGAAGCCAGGCACTCTATGAAATCCATGGGTACAGAAGTCAGTCCAGAGGGAATGGAACTAGCAATGGAAGCCCCCTGCCTTCAACATGAGGAGGCAACTTAGATTTCTATGAATGGGAAAGAAGAGAGGCTTCCTTGGGATCTAGGGTGTCCATCACAGCCTGAAGATACAGGAGTGGTAGCAGGGCCTCTAATGTCAGCATTTTGAATTTGGCTACTTTGAAGTAGGTACTGAGTTTTGAAAGGTCCAAGATGGATATACATGGGCATTCTTTTCTTTCTAGGCATCAGGAATAGCCTTGGGTAGAACCCATTATTTTTCCTCATTGTAAACAGCTTATATCACCCACTAATAGTTGGAGGTCCTGAAGGATAGGAGAAATTAAGTACACTTGGTCTTTTGGCAGAGGGGGGATATGTTTAAGCTTTGATTTCCTTATGAACTGTAGTTTTTATACGCAAGAAATGATCTGCAACACCCAGCTGTCCTTAGTACTGAGTTTTCAGTTGTTTAAGCACTAGGCAATTCTTTGCATTATTTTTTAACAATGGTACTGGGAGTGTAGGTGACACTATAGTGAGGGTTTGGCTAAAGGGAGAGAATAGGTAGAAGGGCAACATAGTCATGGCTGCTCCCTAGAAGTGGATGACCCTTGTGGTTTCCTTACTATTTTCTTTATACTGGCCCTTTCTTTCCTTTGCTGGCCTACTTCCTCCTTGTCTATGACAGTAAGGGCCAGGTTTATAGGTGCATTTTCTGTCATACCTGGATATGAGGAAATGAAAGAGCTGCTTGACAATGCAAAGTTTTGCCTCTTTCCTACATTTTTCTAAATACTTCACTAGTGGCATTCTCAAAGACTGTCTCATTGTCCAGGGAAGCACTGCAGAGCCACACTTTGACATCCTCAGGCAGGGGCTGTAGTCTTAGCTAGCCATGACTCAGTCACTGCCATTTTGTATGCTCTATTTACAGCACTATACCCACACTGAATGTGTTTTGTCACTGCCTAGCAGTCTAGGCAAGTATTAATAGCGTTAACCTTGAGTGCCACTTAGACACCTCTCCAGTCTTCTTCTTGTTTTGTTCCAGGAGAACAATCTGGCACTTAGTCATGTGTGTCTGACAAATTATTGCCTTGAAGACTACAGAGACAGCTTTGTATGCTTTCTTCCTAAACCAGTCTAGCACTCCATACCCATTGTCATTTGGGAGAGTACTCCAAACAAGGAATGAAAGTTATTTACTTACCATAATGATAGATCTGTGTTGTCGTCTTACATCATTCCCAGCCTATGATTTATTGGAGCTGACTCAGATCTGATGCCTGCATCTTCAGACTCTTCTGCCCTGGAGCTCCTCCTCCTCTACCCATAACTCCATACCAAGGTAAAAACAACTTGCACAGAAAATAAGGGTAGCATGAGGGCCCTCTCACATATAGCTTCAAGGCTAGTCCTCACAGAGGGTCAGGAGCAACAAACAAAAGTGACAATTTGGAGGGGGCAAGGAGGGAGGGATGGTTGAGAAGGACAGAAGAAGAAGACAACATGGATCTATCATTGTGGGAAATACAGAACTTTTGTATCTGATGTTTTGTTCCATCCATCTCAACCTGTGAGAACATTCTACAAAACAGTGAAACCAAAGGAAGTTCTAGACCAAGACTGAATATTCAATTTGTAATGGGACACAAAGGTATGAGTGCTAGACCAAGTAGCTGTCTCACAAATGTCATCAATAGAAGCCTAAGCAAAAAAGGTAGCTAAAATCGAAGTAAATAGTGTGGGAAGAAATAGTCAGGGAATTGTTATGGCTAGGCTTGTATAGGCCCTAGGGCTGATAGCCTAGTACCAACCTATGACCTATGAACCTATAAATCATAACCTCTCTGGTGGCCTGAGCCTTATGCTTAAAAGGTAAAGGCATTCCTTTCAGGGAGTATGCAAAGGAGATAAAATCAGAAAGCCATATGGATGGGGTCAATTTTGAGACAGGCTTGCCAAGACATGTTTTGGAAAAGGAAATAAAAAGCTGAACAGATTCCCTGAAAGTTTTGGTTCTATCCAAATAGAATCTCAACTGTCAATGAACATTCACCTCCCTTGTTTCTAAAATGCGGGAAGAAAACAAGTAAATGAATGTCCTGATTCAAACAGACTCAAAAGCAAACTTGGGCAGAAAAGAAGGAAAGAAGGAAGGGTTGGTTCTTAAGCTAACTCTATCAACATGAAAAATCAGATAAGGGGGGATACAGGACAGTACTTGAACTAACAACTATCTTTTTCCATGACAAAAGTTTTAAGGACTCTGTGGCTGCTGGTTCAAGCAGAGGTCTAGTAAGAACTTACAATAGTAGATTGAGGTCCCAAGAAGGAACTGGGTCACAAACAGGTGAACATAATTTTATTTTATTTTTTATTTTATTTTACATTTGTTTACCGGGAAATTCCGACTGGACACAGATCCATTTTCAGCGGAGGCCTGGGGAGAAAAGCTCCACAAATATGACACTACATTATATTGGTTAACATATATACAAAACATTAGTTAACATTAGTATAATATAAGACAGTATTCATGCAGACAGTTACAGTTAGTTACCTTACAGTGGTAATATTTGCAAGGTACAGGATATTTCGACTCAGAGTACAGTATGTTGGTTGAATACAGATAAAAACAGTAGTTTGATATGAGTTATATTGGAGTATCTTCTAAAATTTGTGCAAAAGGGGTAAGACAGTAGAGCATAATTTGTTTTACAGCTTTGTGCCATTAAGCTATTAGTGGTTGAGAACAATGGTGTTTATTTGAGTGAGTATTGATAGTAGTGAATTATTAGGTCTAGCCTGGGGGAAGACATGAACATAGCCAGTTTTGCATAAAATGTGATTTGATGTATTTTTTGAAGAGGTAAGGTGAGGATGTTGAGGTTAGATGATTGGGTAGATGGTTCCAGGTTTTTGCAATGCAGCAGGCGTAGAGTGATTTGCCAGCTTCATTTTTGTGCTTGGTGACCATTATGTGGTTTTGTTGTGCTGATCTTAGGTTTCTGGAGGGAGTATAGTGTTGAATTACTTGTTGCAAGGCAGGGGTTTTCAAAGGAAGGTAGTAGAGCTTATGGACAGTGGTGAGTTGGTTGAGCAGAAGGATTTGGGGTAATTCAAGCCAGTTGAGTTGTCGGAGGGATTGGCAGTGATGGGACCTATGTGTGGCCTCATTAGCAAATTTGGCAATTTTGTTGTAGCATGATTAATTTTTAGAAAGCTCTGCTTGGTGAAAGTTTGTTAAGATGGGGGAGGCATACAGAAGTATAGATGACAGATGAGTTCTAGCTATGGTGGCTTTTGTGTGTCTGGTCATGTAGTTGTGGTTTCTATAAAGGAGTCCTATCTTTTTATTGACTTTCTTGATTGTTTGAGAAATATGGATGTCATATTTAAGTTTATTATCAATTACTACTCCTAAGAGCTTGGTGTGTGGTGTAGGAGTAATATTAGTATTGTCTTTGGATATTATTGAAAAGTTGTTGTTCATGGGGGGGGTCTACTTGGGCTAAAAAGAATAAGTTGAGTTTTCTTTGGGTTAAGTAACAATTTGATGTTTGTGAACCATTCTTCGGCTAGGGTAAAGTTATTTTGGGTTATAATTTGGAGTTCATCAAGGGTGCTAGCAGCACTTATTATAGTGGTGTCATCTGCGTATTGGACTATTGAGGTAGAGGGTAGGGATGGTGCCATGTCATTAGTAAATAATGAGAATAATAGTAGGCCAAGGATTGATCCTGGTGGTACACCAATGGTTATTGGGAGTAGGGGGTGATAGGTGGTTTTCCCAGAGAACAGCTTGCTGTCGGTTAGATAAATAGCTACTGAACCAGGATAAGGTAGAAGAGTTTATGTTAAGACTGGCAAGTGTTTCTAGTAGTAGACTGTGGTTCACCATATCAAAGGCTTTGGATAGGTCTAGGAATATTGAGGATACAAACAGGCTGTTGTTTCTGTGGGTATTAATATTGTTTGTGAAGGATAGCAATGCTGTGGTAGTACTGGGTGAAGGTCTGAATCCATGTTGGGATTGTGATAATAGATTGTTGTGAAGCAGAAATTTCATTAGTTGTGAGTGGACTATTCTCTCTAGAATCTTTGATAGGGGTGATAGTATTGCAATAGGGCAGTAGTTACTAAGTTCAAGGGATTGTCCCCCTTTATGAAATGGTATTATGTGTGATATTTTCCATGATTTAGGTACTTTGGATTCAGTTATAGATCTGTTGATGAGAATGGATACAGGATAGGCTATGGCCTCTGCAGTAATTTGTAGGAATTCTGCTGGTATTTTGTCTACTGCTGAGGTTGTTGACTTCAGTTTTTTGAGTAGTTTGGTAATAATTGTAGTACTGACTGGTTCTAGGGAGAAACTATGTTTATTATCATCTGAGTTGGAGGGGGTGGGGGCTGTAGTTGATGTTGTGTGAGAGCTAGTTGTTTCGGTATTGGCTAGGGCTTGGATGGTTTCAGTAAAGTATTTGTTAAAGTGGGTGGGGATGTTATGTAGATTGTTTGGTAGTATAGGGGCAGGAGTGGTAGGTTTTCCAGGGTGTAATAGGTTGTTAATTGATGCCCAGAATTTTTGAGGGTTGTGAGAGTGTTTTTCCTGTAGTGTTTTATAGTAAGTAGTTTTGTCGATTTTTATGTGTTTTTTGGCTTGATTCCATAGTTCATGATATTTTTGTTTTAGAGTTGGGGTTTTGTGTTTATGGAACTGCAGCCAGGCTTTGTCTCTTTCTTTCATTAGGGATCTGGTGTCTTTAGATAGCCATGGTGCAAGGTTGGTTTTAATTCTAGTGGTTCTAGGTGGAGCATGGGAGTTTAGGATGTTCAGGAAGGTTGTGTTGAAGTATTCTACAGCTTCATCTAGTGGTAAGTATTTTAGTGGAGTCCATATACAGGATTTGAGTGAATTTATCAAGTTTTGAGCTTTAAAGTACTTTTTGTTTCTTATGACCCTGATAATTGGTTGTTTAATTAGTTGGGGTCGACTCCTAATTAGGTATGTTGTCTGATGATCACTAAGGCTGTCAGGGAGACATCCTGAGAGATGGACTTGAGAGGGGTTGGATACTAGTATCCAATCTAGGATTGATTGTCACTTAGAGGTTTTGTCTATTCTTGTAGGGCTATTAATCATTTGGGTAAAACCATGGAGGTTTATATGGGTGGTGGGGTTGTGATTGTTACAGTCAAACCAGTCTATGTTAAAGTCGCCTGCAAGAATGGTTTCCTGTGGATGAGAGATTTTTATCCAATTTAGTAGGTTTTCGAGTTCATTAGCGTTGTTGCCTGGTGGTATATAGCCTCCAGCTAATATGATTTGTTTATTGGGGTTAAGTTTTAGTGTTGCTAATATTAGTTCTATGTTATGGATTTCTAGAGTGTTGTATTCAATTTGGTCTATTGAGAGGTGACTTTGGAAAAGGATGGCTATACCCCCTCCTTTTTTGCCTGGCCTATCTTTGCATATGATATTATAGCCAGGGGCTGTTATTTCGTTACTGTGATGGATGGGTTAAAGCCATGTTTCAGTGAGGACTACGATGTCAGGTTTGTGTAGGTCTAGTAGGGCATGTAGATCATGTGTTTTTTTGAGAATGCTTCTTATATTAATGTTTAGAAGAAGTAGGGATGAGATAATAATAGGTACCTCACAAAAAGGCATTGAAAAACTTACGGTAATGCCACAGGGGTATTATCCATGCCAATCTGAAAGCTGGAAATGGCAGCTAACAGCACTTTAATGGTAGAGTAAGACCAGAGTGAAGACGACCAGTGAAGAAATACAGGATAGCATCAAAAGGTACAGAAAAGGAATCTAAGCTCTTCAAACGGTTCACAGATAGCAACATTTGATGTTTCTCTGGTGGTTGTTAGTGCTAGGACAGTAACATTAGTAATAAAGCTTTTTACTGGAAAATTTGCTACATTCACACAAGATTTATGTTGTTATTTGTGAAGCATGATTAAAAAACAATGACTGGAAACCAGTTCTATCCAGGTATGTTTTACTATAACAGACAGTTTAACAAAAAAATCAGGTGGAGGTGTTATGATTGGCATTAAAGATAGTTATGAGACCTGTGATGATCACATGTCCAGTTATAACACCAGTACTGTAGAATGTGTAACTGTGACAATAAAGACAACCCTGGTACATATAACAATTGTTGGAGTGTACAGACCACTAAAGTCAAATGCAGATGATCTAGAGGAATTCATACATTTCTTGCACGAAATACAATAGGGAAGAATAATACTGGCCAGGGACTTAAATTTACCAGAAATAGCCAGGAATAATATTGATTTGACAACATTAGTAAGGACATTATTCACAATGTATGTTCAGGAACAACAATTACTTCAGACTGTAAAAAAGCCTACTAAGGAGCAGAACATTCTAGATATTGGTTGTGTTCCTAAGTAAATGACTATTACTTCATGACAGGATTTATTACCATTGATGTGCAGTGATCATGAGGTTATAAAGGTTAATTTGTTGCTAGATAATTCTGCCAAGCTGAAAACTAAACCAATGCACAGAAGATCAATAACAGGTTATATGGAAGCAACATAGTCACTATGTAAAACGAATTGGAATGATGCATTCAGTGGAAAAACTGCAGAAAAATATGGTTTGTTTTGAAAGAGAAATCCATTCAGGATCTAGGCACACAATGTCAGGAGGATATACTTCCATAAGAATAATAATAAGATATTTGATTAAGCTGAAGACAAAGGCTATAACAAATGGAAAGGTGGTTTAACTATAACTTTGAAACTGAAACAAACAAGCTGGATAGACAAATTCAACTTAGTATGAGACAAGATCAAGAAAATTTGAAGAACATTTATATAAAGATATTGAGCATAACAGGAAACAATTTTATATATCTATAAGATGTGGTACGAATAAAGACACACACACACACACACACACACACACACACTGATAAACTGTAGATTCTAAAATTTATTCTAAAACACAATAAATTATAGATATATTTACAAAATATTATGCAAAACAGTTTGGCGCCGCAAAGGGGGTGATAAATTGTCCTAGTAACATCCAGGTAACTTCATGTACTGAAATTAAATTAGATTATATTGAAAAAGAACTACACAAACTGGACACAAACAAAGCATATGGAAGAGATGGAATTAGTAACAGCGATGTGAGAACACTTCAGCATGAATTTACAGTGCCATTGTATCTGTTATTTGCTAGGTCATTTAAGTATGTGGAGATTCCTTAAAATTGGAGACATGCATTTGTTAAACCTACCTTTAAGGGAAAGGGGTATAGGACAAAGCTGGAATCATACCGGCCTATAAGTTTACTTTTATGCTTTGGAAAAATAATGGAGATGGTTATTTTGGATAAATTACTGTCTGAATTAGAAGGTTTAGGAGTTGAAACCATGTATCAACATGCATATGTTGAAAACAGATCTATAACCACGTGCAACACGCTGTTCTATAATAATATAATAACAGCTATAAATGAAAATTTGTGCTGTGGTGCAATTTATATAGACTTAACTTTGATAGCAATATACACAAAACACTGATCAATAAATTAAAACTAGGTACTGGCATAATTTTAATAAGATGGATAGCTGCATGATGTACAAATAGGGCATGACAAATATCGTGCAGGAATTGGACAGGTGAAATTCTACATTACAGTCAGGGTATCCACAGGCCTTTGTCCTAGGCCCATACTTGTTTAGGCTGTATTTTTCAGAACTATCTTCTTCTTCTTCTGCGGTGTTCTTCAGTTTGTTGCCAGGTGACTTAAAAATGAGTAAACTGATTACGGTTTACAGATAGGGCATGACTGCAAAAGAACTCGACACAATTGACTATTAGGGCACAGAAGAATAATATGCTATTTATAACTCAAAAACTAAGCATATGAAATTTGGGAGACATAGACTGAAATTTAAATATTTAATACCACACACAGTGATTGAAACTGCAGATTCATTCTAGGACCTGGGTATATGGGTAGATCCAGCTTTGATTTTTTTTTCTAATCATATCAACCGATTGATTAATGATAGTTATAGAACTGTAGTTTGTATAAAAATATTTTTAAAGTCTAGGAAATAAGAAATGGTGAAATCATTGTTTGTTAGTTGCATTAGACCCAAACAAGAGTCTTCAACATCTTCTTTCGGCTGTTCCCGTTAGGGGTCGCCACAGCGGATCATCTGTTTCCATTTCTTCCTGTCCTCTGCATCATGCTCTTTCACACCAACCGCCTGCATGTCCTCTCTCACCACATCCATAAACCTTATCTTAGGTCTTCCTCTTTTCCTCTTACCTGGCAGCTCCATCCTTAGCATCCTTTTCACAATATACCCAGCATCCCTCCTCAGCACATGTCCAAACCAACGCAATCTCGCCTCTCTTGCTTTGTCTCTAAACTGTCCAACCTGAGCTGACCCTCTAATATACTGATTCCTAATCCTGTCCATCCTAGTCACGCCCAGTGCAAATCTTAACATCTTTAACTCTGCCACATCCAGCTCTGACTCCTGCCTTTTCGTCAGTGCCACCGTCTCCAACCCATATAACATAGCTGGTCTCCCTGACCTTCCCTTTCACTCTTACTGGTACCCGTCTGTCACAAATCAGTCCTGACACTCTTCTCCACCCATTCCACCCTGCCTGTACTCTCTTCTTCACCACTCTTCCACACTCACCATTACTCTGAAATGTTGATCCCAAGTACTTAAACTCATCCACCTTTACCAACTCTACTCCCTGCATCCTCACCATTCCTCTACCCTCCCTCTCATTTATACACATATATTCTGTTTTAGCCCTGCTGACCTTCATTCCTCTCCTCCCTAAAGCATATCTCCACCTCTCCAGGGTCTCCTCAACCTGGTTCCTACTCTCACTACATATCATAATGTCATCTGCAAACATCATAGTCCATGGGGCCTCCTGTCTGATCTCATCTGACAACCTGTCCATCGCCGCTGCAAATAAGAAAGGGCTCAGAGCTGATCCTTGATGTAATCCCACCTCCATCTTAAACATATCTGTCACTCCCACCGCAGTCCTCACCAATGTCACACTACCCTCGTACATATCCTGTACCACTCTTACATACTTCTCTGCCACTCCCGAACTCCTCATACAATACCACAACTCCTCTCTAGGCACCCTGTCATAGGCTTTCTCTAAGTCCACAAAGACACAATGCAACTCCTTCTGAACTTCTCTGTATTTCTCCAATAACACTCTCAGAGCAAATATTGCATCTGTAGTGCTCTTTCCTGGCATGAAACCATACTGCTGATCACTAATCATCACCTCCCTTCTTAACCTAGCTTCCACTACTCTTTCCCATAACTTCAAGCTGTGACTGATCGATTGTATCCCTCTGTAGCTACTGCAGCTCTGCACATCACCCTTATTTTTAAAGATAGGTACCAAAACACTTTTTCTCCACTCCTCAGGCATCCTCTGACTTTCCAAATTTCACTAAACAATCTGGTTAAAAATTCCACTGCCATTTCTCCTAAGCACCTCCATGCTTCCACTGGTATGTCATCTGGGCCAACAGCCTTTCCATTCTTCATCCTCTTCATAGCTGTCCTTACTTCCTCCTTGCTAATCTGTTTCACTTCCTGATTCACTATCCCCACATCATCAAACCTTCTCTCCCTCTCATTCTCTTCATTCATCACCCCCTCAAAGTACTCTTTCCATCTACTCAACACACTCTCCTCACTTGTGAGTATGCTTCCCTCACTATCCTTTATCACCGTTACCTGCTGGACAACTTTCCCAGCTGTGTCCCTCTGTCTAGCCAATTGGTACAGGTCCTTTTCTCCCTCTTTAGTGTCCAATCTCTCATACAACTCTCCATATGCCTTATACTTAGCCTTCGCCACCTCTCTCTTTGCCATGCACCTCATCTCCTTATACTCCTGCCTACTTTCTTCATCTCTTTGACAATCTCACTTCTTCTTCGCCAGCCTCTTATTTTGTATACTCTCCTGTACTTCCTCATTCCACCACCAGGTCTCTTTGTCCTTCTTCCTCTGTCCAGATGTCACACCAAGCACCTTCCTAGCAGTCTCCTTTACTAGCTCTGCTGTAGATATCCAGCTATTCAGTAACTCTTCACTGCCTCCCAGTGCCTGTCTTAACTCTTCCCTGAACTCCACCTCACAATCACCCTTTTTTAACTTCCACCATTTAATCCTTGGCACTGCTTTCACACTCCTCTTCCTCTTCTTGATGACCAACGTCATCCTACAGACCACCATTCTATGCTGCTTAACTACACTTTCCCCTGTCACCACTTTACAGTCTCCACTCTCCTTCAGACTGGCCCTCCTACATAGGATATAATCCACCTGTGTTTATCTTCCTCCACTCTTGTACGTCACCCTATGCTCCTCCCTCTTCTTAAAATATGTATTCACCACAGCCATGTCCAACCTTTTCACAAAATCCACAATCATATGACCTTCTGCATTCCTCTCCTTAACACCTTACCTACCCATCACTTCCACATCACCTCTGTTCACTTCACCAACATGCCCATTGAAGTCCGCTCCAATCACTAGTCTCTCATCCTTGGGTACACTCACCACCACTTCATCCAACTCACTCCAAAATTTTTCTTTCTCATCCATCGCCCACCCAACTTGTGGAGCATATGCACTAACAACGTTCATCATTACACCATCAATTTCAAGCTTCATAAACATCACTCTATCAGACACTCTCTTCACCTTCAAAACACTCTTGGCATACTGTTCCTTTAGGATAACCCCTACCCCATTTCTCCTGCCATCCACACCATGATAGAACAATTTGAACCCACCTCCTATACACCTGGCCTTACTTCCCTTCCATCTGGTCTCTTGCACACACAATATATCAACCTTCCTTCTCTCCATCATATCAGCTAGCTCTCTCCCTATACCAGTCATACTGCCAACATTCAAAGTTCCTACCCTCAGTACTACACTCCTAACCTTCCTCCTCTCTTCCTGCCTTTGGGCATGCCTTCCCCCTCCTCTTCTCCTTCAGCCAACAATAGCCCAATTTCTGCCAGCACCCTGTTGGCTAACAGTACTGGTGGTGGTCGTTGTTAACCCGGGCCTCAACCAATCCGGTATGGAAATATGAAATGTTCTCTGCATAAGTAATTTGGCAGAGGTTGCCCTTCCTGATGCAACCCTCCCCATTTATCCGGGCTTGGGACTGGCACAAAGAAATGCACTGGCTTGTGCATCCCCAGTGGCTGGGTTAGACCCAAACAAGAGTATGGAATAAAAATATGGAAACCTTATATGAAAACAAGCATCAGCAAACTAGAAATAGTGCAGCAGAAATATACCAAGGGCTTCCCTGGATGTGAAAATATAAGTTATTATGAAAGTCTAAAATATCTGAACCTGCACAGTGTCTCATATAGACATTTAAGAGGTGCCCTTATTCAGGTATATAGGACATTCAGAAACAATTATCTCTGAGGATGTTTGGGGTTATCAAACACTAATAGAGAATCATCTGACAACTTATTTAGAAGATTATATAGAAATGAGAGTTGAACTAATTGATTCTCTGAGAGAGTAGCTGATGCATGGAAAAGACTACCAAATTACATTAAAGCAAACTAGTTTAGATATTTTAAGAACAACCTGGACACTTATTATGGGAATAACTGTTTGGCATCTTGGCATATTAGAAAGGCATTGTTGCAATGCCTGAACAATCTGTTTGTATGTATGCATGTAAACCCTAGGAAGCGGCCCAAATGGAATGCCTCTTCCACTTACTTGTGTAAATCATTCTACTGGAGAGCTTCTGTGAGGAAGAAAGGATGTGAATCACTCCCTTCGAGAGCTTGGGATCCCTGACCATCATCGTAATTGGAGGAACCATGTGGTTATTTTGTGGGATTGAAGGTTCGGGTGAGTAGGCCTAAAGGATGAGAAATTAGACCCTGGAAAGGGTACAGAACACAATGTGGGTTATGAAGATGAAGCCAATGGAAGGGGAACCAAACCTGTTGGGCCAGAATAGAGAAATGAGTATGACAGTTGTTCTGAAACATGTTGTTTTCTGGAGAAACTTGATTATCAGAGGAGTCAAGGATTAGCATATAGGAGACCTTGGGGCCTAGTATTCAGAACAGCATCCCTTGGTGACTGTCCTTCTCTTGGGATCAGGGAGTAGAACTGCTGCATTTCATGCTGGAAGAGGAAGCAAACAACTCACAGCAGGGATCTGCCCCAGCAGCTGAAAATTCATGCTGCTTTCTCTGGATTCAGGGATCATTTGTGAGGCAGAAGAATGTGTCTGCTCAGACTGACTACCTAGATGTTGGATTTCCCAAGAATGTGCATTGCAATCAAAAATCATTAACAGGACAGCACCCATTGTGAAACCCTTATGGCCTTTCAACAGAAGGGGTAGTTTTTCCTTGCTTGTTCAGATACCACACCACTTACGTACTATCTGTCTGGATGGTAATTACACCCTTGAGGAGTGGTGCCTGAAATAGACTGCAACACTAACAGGACCACACTCATCTCCAGGATGCAGATGTGAAGATTGACCATGTACTGAGACCAGCTGCCCTGGACAGTCTTTCCCTCAAAATGCCCCACTCCAAGTCCAGAAAGGAAGCATCTGTGGTTAACATAGTTTGAGAATGAGGAAGAACAAAAGGATGACCTGCCATGACCACAGTTGATTCCAGCTTCCATCAAATGTGGTGACAACAGATATTTGTTAGAGAAACTGGTAAATTCATAGTCAAATAAGACCACTGAACTGCCAGAGTCCAGTGTAGTGCCCACATAATCAATCTTGCCAATGATACTAAACAAATAGAGGTGGCCAAATGCCAAAGGGGACAAAGAACCAAGGACAGTGGAGGTTTGCAAACCTGAAGGATGTGAAAAGCATGCAAACAAAGAGACTTTATTCTTGAGGATAGTAGTATGGCTGTCTAACTGACCATATGCAAATAGCAACTGATAAATTTCAGTACTTCAACAGGCTCCAAGGTGGATTTCTGGTAATTTACTGTTATACCCAAGGACAGACACAGCTGGAGCAGGGAATATCACGTCTTAGACACATTTGTGGAAGCATTTAGGAGCCAGCTGCCCAGGTAGAGGAAGACCTTGAACCCTTGCAGACTGAGTCACGCCACCACTGCTGCCATGCATTTGATGAACACCTGGGGAACTGTAGTGAAGCCAAAGGGCAGAACATGAAGACGATAATTACTGCCTCACAGATGAAAGTGCAGAAACCTCCTGGAATGCCTCACTATCTTTATGTGATGGTAGGTCCTTGAAATCCACCAAGCATATCCAGTTGTCCCTCCTCAGGAGAGGCAGAATGGATTGCACCATGACAATCTGTTACTTGGTCTGTTTGACAAATCAGTTCAACTTGCTGAGATCCAAAATGGGTCTGAGGTGCTTCTTTTCCTTTGGTACTAAAGAGAGTCTCAAATAAACACCAGATCCTTCTTGGCTGGAAGGGACCTCTTGGATGACTAGATGGAGAAACAGGTTTTGGATTTCCACTGTTGCTTCCCTTCACTGATGGGGGTGGCATGTGGAGATGGGATTTTTCATAGTTCTTTGCAGTGAACAAAAAAGGAATTGTATAACCTCTGGATATGACTCTCAACTCTCACACATCTGATGTGATAGCCTTCCAAGCTTTTGAGGTGGAGATCCAGATGTCCCCCAGATGCCTCCAGCATGTGGTAGCTAGACACCCTTCATAGTATTAGAAAGATCTCCCCAAGAAAGACCCACAAAAGCCCTGCCTCGTGGGCAGCATCTACTGTAGTTTCCCCCCTCTTCCATGGGGGAACTATCACTAGCAGTGCCCTGGAAAGATTGCTGCAGCTTGCAAAAAAGAGACTTTTTCCACCCTTATAGTTCCTTGAGAAGGACCTTTGAGGGGTAGAAAAGCAAACCTCATTTGCAGAAAGCATCTATCTGCCCTGCTCACTCCTAGTCAGCATCTCTTTGAACTATGGGCCAAAAAGAGAGTAGCCAAACAGAGCATTGATGAAGGACATCTTGAAACAATCTGCAAAATTACATAAGCACATCTAGACATGATGGAGTATAGTGATACCATCACAGGTTCAATTCTAACTGAAATCCAACTATTATCTCCTCCCAGGTTTAGAGCCTGCCTCCTATTTGCATCTGATCCCAGAACTTAATCTGACTTTGCTTCCTGACCCATCTCCAGGTCAAAGACTTTTCTGCATGTCCTCCCTAATTTTCCCAGTTGGCACTGTCCTCTGTCTCTCCACTCTTCTCCTGCTCCTTCTTCCAAATTTTTTAAAACTCTTTTACTAGACTCCTACTTCATAGTGACTGCTCATGCTCTGAGTCTGTTTCCAATAACAGCTCAATAAATTCTTTGTTTCTTCCAGATTCTTGTTCCCTACTCAATATAATTTTTTCCAATCTGATGTGTATTCTCTATCAGCCATTCTCACTACATTTGCTACCACAGAGGCTAGAAGAATCATCTTTAAATCAGGAAGTCCTAGCCCTCTCTCATTAATATCTCAAGTAATCCTTTCCCAGGAGACTCTTGGTCTGCATCTATCCCATATAAAATCCCTGCACAACTGTTTTACCTTTTTAACAATCCTTGTTCTGGTAACTCCCAGAATGCTTATCCGGGATAAATACATTGTGGGATTACCACCATTTTGTCACCTGTACCCTCTGATAAAGATTTATTTTTATCATTTTCCACCTCTCTATTTGATGTTTTACTTTCTAAAAAATCCCTCCATATGTCCTTCTCAATGAGTCTTCTACTGTTTCTGCCAGGATTATTCCCAAATATTTTACTTCATCCTTCTTCATACCTACAAGCTCAGTCCCATTCCCCTCCTGTCACCTACTGTGCATCCATATATTTTTAGTTTTTCCTTTTTTTACCTTACATCCTGACATTTACCCAAACTTGCTAACCATCTCCCATAATTTAGCTTTATCACTGCTTAGACATTGTCAGTAAAATATCATCCGAATACAAGGCTATCTTCCTTTGCATATCTTCCCACTGAAACCCTTTAATATTTTCATTTCTGTTTCTCTCAGCCACAGATTCCAGACAACAGTGTTGACAGGGGGCACCCTAGCATCGTTCCCCTTTCAATCTGAATATTTAAAAATGACAGCACTCGTATCTTAACTTTTGCCCTTGACCCATCGCAATTTTTTTCTAATCATTTCCACCCAATCCCTGAAGAATCCCATCCATAAGGCTACTTCAAATAGAAAATCTCAATTCACCACATCAAAAGCCTTCTCAGCATCCATTGAATTTAAGGCTACCTCCTACCCCTTCTGTTGGGTTTCCCTCCCTCCTTATGCAGTGTTCTGATCAAACTGTCCATGGTTCTCTTCCCCCTACAAAACTTGTTTGATCTTGTTGTATTATTCTGGGAGGATGTTCCCCATCTTGGCTGCCTGTATTAACATGAAGCATTTTTAGTCATGATTTAGGACTGAATAGTCTTAATATGGATCTTTTTCCTCCTTCGGAAGTATTGTGATTATTGCATGTTGCTATGATCTCAGTATTGACCCACCTTTTTGTATATTGTTAAATAATCTAGCCCTTCTGATTATTATCTCTTCTTTTTGTATCTCTCATAACTCTACTGGAAGTCCATCGCTCCCTGGTAATTTTCCATTTGCCATGCTCTGACATGCATCACCAAGCCTTCTTCAACTCTTCCTTTGTTATCCCCATTATTAATTCCTTCTTCTCTTCCTCCCAAAGACTTTGCAAACCTTTCCAATCCCAGTTTATATTCCCTTCTTCTCCCACTATCTTACCCCCTCCTCCTTCTCATACAATTTTTGATAGTACTCTTAGAACCCCTGTAGTATCTCTTCTAGTTTCTTCCCTCCAGTCTCTTCATTCAAACACTCACCTTTCTGTCTCTTGCTGTCAGTCTTGCTGCCAGTACTTTTGTCACTTGCAAGCTATTTTTAAAGTAGGGGGTTCGACTGCTAATCCACTATTCAACAGCCCCTCATACTCTATCCTTTGTGTTTCTCTCTATATTGCTCTCTCTTTCTCCATTGACCATGTTCTCTCTCTTTATCTACTTCTTTGAAAAGCAATGAGTTCCAGTTTCATATTTTTTACTTTATTTCTTCTCTTAATCCTCTCCCTGTCTCTCTATTTCCATTGTAAAGTAGATCTGACTTGCTCCTTAATTGTATCCCATATGTCTGCTGTGTTCCCACCATTGTCCTCTAATATCTTCCTGATTGCTTCTTCTATTGATCTTTTTTCTTCCACACTTCCTATCTAATATACAGAGCTTCTCGAGTGCCTTTCCCACAGTAATCCATTCCTTCACTTGTAACCAAATCCCTATCAAGGCATGATCTTTCAAGGTTAGGGGGTCTTTCAAGGCCTCTTAAACTATATAGCAATATTACCTCAGGATATAGTATCTATCTATCTATCTATCTATCTATCTATCTATCTATCTATCTATCTATCTAGCTATCTGTCTATCTATCTATCTATCCTAGATGAGGATTTAAGTTTTGCTGAAAAATAGGTGTATCTGCCTGTGGGCTGCCCTTCTATCCTCCAACCATCTTATCTCTTACATGCTTCTTTTCAAATATAACCCTTCCATTGTTAACCTCCTGGCTTGTGGACCTTCTACTTGATCTTTCCTATCTATGATGTTCCAGTCTCCTATACATATCACTATTCCTTCTTGAAATCTCAGGCTCTCTCCTAGTATCTTCCTCAACTCCCTGATCATTACCTTGGATGGGATTATATATCAATATTATTTTAAGTTCATGTCCCATTTGTTGCCATTTTAAAGCTGCATACCTGCTTTTCTCATCCTCCATTATTTTATCTCTTGCAAAGGGTATGATTTTTTCCTCATGAGCACTACCCCTCTCTGTTTTCTATTCCCCGAGGATGCACATGCTTCTACTATGTATCCCACACTGCTCAACTTTTTATTTTCTTTCATTTTTAGGTGGGTCTCTTGTAAAGCTATTACTGGTGTTTTAGTATTCATTATATGAACTAAGACCCTTCCCTTCTTATTTTTATTTCTCAACCCATTCACATCCCATGCTTTCACTTCTCTTTCTATCCCTTCAATCATAGTCTGTTTCCTTCCAGTCATCTGGGCTTTTCTCTGCCTCCCCTTTCACCCTCTTCTTCAAAAATTATTTTTACCTTCTTCCTCCTACTCTCACTTTGGGCTTTTAATGATACCAATTTATTTTCTAGTTTGGAGCCTTCCTTCCACCTAACTATACACATATATACAGGTTTGTCTTCCATTTTCAGAGCAACCACTTCTCTGACTGGTATGGCCCATGGAACAACCCCTTTGGTCTGTCATAACTATTGCAGTGCTTATACATATATGGTCACCCCATCTGCTCCTAATTTATTTTCTCTTTGTTTAGTCAGCCTTTTTACTCTTCATTTTCCCCATCCCACCTCCTTAACCTCTTCTGCCTTCCTTTTCTTCTTCACCATATCCCCTTTCTCCATTATCATCTCTTAGTTCTTCTGTATGATTCACTTTTAACTTACTAAAATATATCTATCCTATACTGGGATGGAGTAACTATCCATTTTCTTAACCGTTACAATGACCTGAATCCCCCATCCACGACTTTCCCCTTGACTCATGTTGGTGGAAGTACTGCTGACAATTTAGTACCCTAGTACTAGCATACAGGAAAAACAGAACATCTTTTCAATTTACCAACCTGATAGGCATTGCTATTGTTTTTACCATCTATGCTCATACTAGGAACAGATGGATAACGGAGGACTTTGTGCTGTTTCATGGCTTTGTTCTACATTCTTATCTATGACTCCATATGCAGTAGTTTATCCAAAAGTCAAGTCAGCTCTCTCTTATTTTCTAAACTTCTGTAGGAGTCTACACAAGGGTACTGTAATGACAGTTTTATTCTTTTCACTCCCATAGGGGCATCTGGGATATCTGGAGTCCTGGTAGGTCCTTTCCTTCTTATTTTTAGTTCATAACCCATTCACATCCCATGCTTTCACTTCTATTTCAGTCCCTTCAGCCATAGTCTGTTTCCTCCAAATCAACCTTGCAAAGCTCATTTTGCAGCATTTTTGTCATATGCCTTACCTGCACCCCCCCCTTTAGTCATCTTTCGAGTGCCTATTATATGTTTTTATTGCATTTACTTAAAAAGTTAATCATTTTGGCTTATGTAGTCATGTTATAATATATAGTACAACATGAAACATGGTAAATAAAATACAAATAAAAAAGAAAGATGATCTACAGTATTAGTCTTTTGTCCAGCACCATTATCTAAATGTCGTTGCATCTTTTTATTAGACTTTTGTAGTATGAGCCCTCAGATTACTGAACTCAATTTAATTTTTTATGAAAACATATTACCCCTCCAAACAGAGCAACAAATAGTTTATTGAACATCTCTGCTTCAATATTACTAGTATCAAATTACTACTTCTTTGTCCCACATTCTTCCCACTCCTCCATCCTGCATGCATGAAGTTCTTGTGAGTTCTTCTGTTCAGCCTATCCTCTTCTTAATTTGACTAGGCTGGGGAGTATACTCTGGAATTTTTAGAATTCTTCCTCTCCTACATGGAAATACAGAAAGAAACAAAAAGTTAAATAAAGTTCCCTTTAATATTATTATAAGTTCAGTGTATATCAAGCCAGTCTCAGTTCTCTCCCATTATGTGCCAGTCTTGGCCAGCTAAACTCCATACAGATTGTTGTACTCGGCCTACACAGCTTTAACTTTGAAATTACTTCTCTAATAATGGGGTATGCACTATATAGAGTGGCTCATCCTAACACACCTACCAAGAACTCCAGCTAACACAGACACACCTATGCGAGTAAAAAGAATAAAACTGTCATTACAGAACCCTTTTGTAGATTCATCTATATAGCTTATATAGCTGTCCTTACCAATTTCCTCTTTCCTACCACTTTTCTTGAGTTTTCTGCTTTAATCCCCCAGCTTATATCTTCAAGTAATACTTTATTTACACATTATTTAGGGCACCCTGCACTTAGCTTGCCTCTTCTGCTGTCTCCCCTCTTTAATTATATCAGCTTTCTCCTTCAACCTCTCTTTCCTCAGAAACATTGAGAATAGACTTTTCCTATATCCATCCTGCTTTTTCACTTCTGCTTCCCTCTGTCACTCATGTCTGTATTTCTATTATTCTTCTCTTCCCATGGTTCACTGGTTTCTGTAGATAACAAACAGCTTCTGTTGGGTCAGTAAATGATTTTGTTCCCCCTTGGAAGTATATCCTGACGATCACTGGATAGATAAGTCACTACTTTATGTTCCTTTCCCAGCACAGTTTTATCACAGGGATAAAATTATTTTTCTGTCTCCTGGTGTTGAATGAATAATCATGTTTAAAAAAACAAAACTCCTCTGCCCCTTTATTTTGCATACGTTATTGAGCTACTATGCTTCTCCCAGCACTTTTTCCTTCAGTTAGTACAATAAAAAAAACACACTGTTACAGGGTTTGGTCTCTTTGCACCAGTATTGTTTGGTCACCACACATTCTTCTGGGTTCTTTCAATTTTGATCTGCTGTGCTGCTACTGAAGTCCATTTCTGGCATCCCCATAACTTTTATATTATTCTGACATGCCCTGTCCTCAAATATGTCAATTGTTTTCTCTTCCAAGAACTCTTACAGGGCTTCACCTGCCACCACTCATACTTTAAAAAGCTTTTCATTTTCCTCTATTAAATTCTGCAGTATCCTATCTCTGAGTGCTCATTAAATCCCTGTGCAGCCTCCAATACCTTTTTCTGTTGTGCCACTAGGCTATGTTGCAGGGGTGGGGTCTTCATTTCTCTGATTTTCTTCCATATCTGGGCCAGGGTAATTTGTTTGTCCATGCTGTCTTCCCAAGGTGTCTTGTCCAGCTCCTTCACTCCCTCAATTTTTTTCTTTTTCTCTTCTCTGTTCACTTCCACTGACATCTATGTCTCTCAAATTTATTCTCACTCACTCTAACTCTCTCTCTCTTTTTAATGGTTTATTATCCGTTTTACTTTGATCAAACCCAGATTATTTTTGGGAATGTTTCTTTTTGTTATGGCACCATAAGACAAATGGATCTGTTTATTTTGTGGAAATGTAACAGCTCAAGGAGAGTTTGGTCCTTGATGGAACAGAGCAAGACAGAGATCTCCACATAACAGTCTATAACAGACATAGTACAAATAAATTTTTTAAGCCTGTCTTGGTTAGACAACACCAGGGCCTTTCTAGTTATGCAGTGTATCTGGACATGTACATCTTGTTTTGAAGAGCTGTGAGTCAGACAGTACAGTACTGCAATAACCTAACTTTTGAAAGAATTATATATCAGAGTAAGTAATCACCAAATCTAAGTTCCATTAAAGCCAACTGCATTGTGTTAGGAAAATAATACCTGAGGGTTGTTGTTGTGTCTTTTGGCTTTTCCAGGTTAGGGGTTGCCACAGCGGAATTCCGGTCTGTTAATGATTGGCAGTAGATTTTTACATGCCGAGTTGCCGGCCCTGATGCACAACCTTCAACGAAGGTACGCCCATTCACGCATGTCTCCACACAGAAGACGCTCTAGCTGAGAATTGAACAGGACAACGTCTTACTGTGAGGCGACAACGCTACCGCAGCATCACCACTGCAGTCTACCTGAGGGTATGCCAAAGTAAAGATACCAAATATTACTGACATTTTCTTTACAGGTTAAATCCCATGTTGGAAATTCTGAAAAACTGTAAAGAAGGATCCTGTAGCAACAAACATGAAGACTTCAAAGTATAGAAATCTTCATCTCATACTTGGAAGAGAAAAACTCATAGGACTTTCATTCTGTAAGCCATGGACATATGCCAGTACACGGTAAGGTCCAGTGCTGAGTAAAATATTGACCTATGCTTGTCCTGCAAACCTGCCAACACTGGTCCTTGTTAGTGAACCATAAGAGTAATTGTCTCCCAACATGAAATTATTACAGAAGAAAACAGAATTATAAAAAACACTGAACTTACCTGCTATAAAGTGGAATAACAAATCTGAGGTAGTAGACATTGTAGGGTGTTTCAAATTTGAAGTGGCTAAACTACCTAAATCAGAAGCCTTTGTAAATATGCATGGGTATCACCAATGTCAGTATTGACATGTATTTCAGCAGCATAATCATTTCTAAAGCCTTGGAAGGCACGTGCAGATTGCATTTTCCTATTTCAGCAAGTGGCGAGAATAATTGTTCTAGCTTCATTAAGTCATGTAGAATATTTTTAAAGCCCAAAACAAAGGAGAAAGTTTTTATATATATATATATATATATATATATATATATATATATATATATAAAATCAGGTTCCATAGATTTCTTATGAATAAAATGTTCCTGCTCTTTACAAGCAATCTTTTTCAGACTCCTCTCTCATCTATATAGTAAGTAGATAACTTTTGTATCCTATTCATTCAGTCCATCTGATCTGATATGTGGATCAGAATCCCGAGCTATGAAGCATCCTGGTTGGCCTCATGAAAGGAGATCCTTCTGGATAACAGTACCAAAAAATGCCCTTGGCCTGGAGGTGCAGTTCAGTTTACAATACTTGAAGGTATGCATGGATGAACAAGTGGCTGCCTCACAAATATGCTCTGAAAAAGGCACTGAAATTTGCAACAGCTCTACTACAATGAGGCCTCAGTTTATAAGGAAGAGTTTTATTGCTGGCTGTGTAAATAAAGAAAATGCAGCCTGATTATCACCTCAAAAGTGACATTTTTGAAACCTTTTTGTTCAGTTTGTTAAACGCAAAGGAGATAAATAGCTGCATTTTCTGAGTGATTCCGTTCTGTGAAGGTAGTGGTGCAGTTATCTATGCACATCCAATGTATGTAATATGTACTCTCCTCTGTTTGCACAGCTTGGAAAGAAAACTGGCAGATGAATGGGCCGAGAAATATTCAGTTCAGAAGCCACCTTATGAAGGCATGATGGGTTTGTTCTTAGAAACACTCTTTGTGAAATACCAAGTAAAGGTAAGAAGATGATAGTGCATGGAGTTCAAAAATTCTTCTAGCTGAGTTGATGGCAACAAAGAAAATAGCATTAGATACAATTTACAGTTGTTTGCTAGAAAGGCCAGTTTAGCAAAATTGTGTATTGGAGCTCAGGTGTTGTGTTTATAAGGAAAATAGTTTTCCATTAAACATATTTTAGCTCAGCAAAACTGGCTGGTTCAAAAGGGGGTCTAGTGGGTGCCTCCAAGATAAAACAAATCCCACGGGGACTCAGATCTCTTGTGGATGGTCTCAGTAAGAATGTTCCCTTAATAAAATCTCTGTTTTTGTGCAAGTCTAGTGAACGTTCCTGCAAGCCAATATGGAAGCTAACAATAGCAGCCACTTGGGCCTTAATCACAGAGAAGACTGTAGCATGAATTAAAGAGAGGTAAGAAAGCATAGGATTCTGAAATTGGGGACATAAGTGAACGTTCTTTGGGCAACCTTAAGACATGAATCATTTCCTTTTGCTGTGACAGATCTTGAATGTAGAAGCCTTTCTCAAAGCTGTTAAAATCCTGACCAGCTTCAAGGGAAGGGAATTATTGTTGTCCATCACTGGAATTGGAGAAACCAAGCTGTTAGCTTCAGGTTGTACAAATCCTGGTGAGGCTTCCTGGAGGGGTGTGAAATGAAGTCCTGAGTGGGATCCAAGAGCCAGAGAGACTCTTTCAAGTGAAGCTTTAGATGCAGGGAAAAACACATCTGTCTGGGCCAGAGGTGGGGACTAGGAAGATGATTGATGCCTTGCACCTCACTGTTTTCTAACTAAATCTGGACATTAGGGAAACAGGTGGATAAGTGTAAAGAAGCCCTTGCTGGCTGTCCTGGAGGGGGAATCATGGCAAAGTAGTTGCCGCATTTGGTGCTGTACGTGGTGGCAAACAGATCGCAGCATGGAGTGTCCCAACAACTAAATAACATTCTGGCTTTACTGGATTTAGGGACCACTAGTGAAGCATGAGAAGATCTCTGATGAGCATCCCCACAAGGGAACTGAGTAACCTTGGAAATTGTTTTGCTACCAGAATACAGTGTGAGGCTATCACTTATTGCCATACCCTCATTGCTTCATGACATAAGGGGTAAGATCTGGTTCCTCCTTGATTGTTGATGCACCAAACTACAGCCATATTGTCCATTTGGATAGATATCATCCCCTACAGATGACAGTCCTGGAATTCCTGCAGCACGAGAAGAACTTGCATTTGACCCCAATATATTAGTGTAAACATCAGCCATGTTGCCCATCCACAGACCTCAGACCATTTTTGCTTCATAATGCCCCCAACCCAAGGGAGGATGTATCTGTGGCCATTGTCACTATTGGAGGAGAAGAATTAACTTGCCTGCCAGCCTGAACCATTAGAAACTCCAACCACTATATTTGATGCTTTCTGCAAGAATATGTAATAATTATAATCTTGGATAAGGGATGAAGGTGCTGTGACCCCTGATCTTGAAGAAGCCACTGTAAAATTCCAATGTGGAAGGTGGACCATTAATATCGATGACACCATCAGGCTTAAAACCCTTAGAACCATGGCTGCTGGAGGAGAGTGGTTGAGAAATGGAGATTGAAGCGCAGACTGCAAATTTTGAGCTCTCTCTTGTGGATGAGAGATTATCAAAAAGTGGTGTTCAGGTAATACCATATAAAAATGATTTTCTAAGCAGGTTTGAGGTTTTGTTTTTCCAAGTCCACTGATAACCTAAGAAAATGGAAAAGATGAAGAAGGTAGTCCATAGCCTGCAGAGGAGACTCCACTAAGGGGGAAGTCAGTAGCCAGTCATCCAGATAAAATAAAAAAATCTTACATTTCAAAAGTCACAGATGGGCTGCAACAACAGCCATTCATTTAGTGAACACCCTGAGGGGTGTGGTTAGACCAAATGGTAAGACTCTGAACTGATAATGACTGTCTCCTATTCGGAAGCTTAGAAATCTCCTCAAACCTTTTGCTATCTTTATGTAAAGGTAAGCATCTTGGAGATCCAAAGAGCATATCCATTCATTTGTCTGGAGACTGGGTAGAACTGACTGCACTGAGACCATTCTAAAAAGGGTCTTGTGTATATATTTATTAGGGTCTACTTTGTTTCATTGAATCTCATTTCACTGAATTTCATTTCAGCCCGACCACATCGCTGAAAACACAAATTACTGAAAACTCATTTCACTGGATCTCAAGGATCTCATTACTGTACAGCAAGTAAAAGGTATATGCCCTTTTCCCCACTGTAGTGTGATCCTGGAGTTAGTATATATAGTTGGGGGGAGCTTGTTTGTTTTATATTGTATTTTACCAAAAACTTCAAAACAATACATTTTAAACAATAGACATGCATAGTTACACCAATGACTAACTCTCTCCAGAAGACAATACATACTCAAACTAAGTGGGGGGCTGTGCTCCCCCCCCCCAAATATATATACTAACTCCAGGATCGCACTACAGTGGGGAAAAGGGCATATACCTTTTACTTGTTTTACAGCAATGAGATCCAGTGGAATGTGTTTTCAGTTATTTGTGTTTTCAGTGATGTGGTCGGGGTGAAATGAAATTCAGTGAAATGAGATACAATGAAACAAAGTAGACCCATTTATCCAAGAGGCTGAGGTCCAAAATGGGCCTGAGGTCTTGAATGTTCTTTGGAACCAAAAAGAACCTGGAATAAAATCCTAACTCTTTCTGGTCTACTGGGACCTCTTAGATAGCTGTTTTGGCAAGAACTGAAGTAATCTCTTTTTTTTTTTTTTGCAGCTTTTACCTGACTAGGTGGAACACTGCGGTGGTGGTGCTGCGGTAGCATTGTCGCCTCACAGTAAGATGTTGTCCTGTTCGATTCTCAGCTAGAGCGTCTTCTGTGTGGAGACATGCGTGAATGGGCGTACCTTCGTTGAAGGCTGTGCGTCAGAGCCGGCAACTCGGTATGTAAAAATCTACTGCCAATCACTAGCGGACTGGAGTTTCGCTGTGGCAACCCCTAACCGGGAAAAGCCAAAAGACACAATAGCAACAACAACCTGACTAGGTGGAACATCTGGTAATGAGTTGCTGGGTTGGGGACTGGTAACCAAAAATGGTATGCAATGACCTCTGGATATTATCTCTCTTACTCATTTATTTCATCTGATGTCCTGCCACAATGCTGGATAGAGGGACAGATGACCCCTGACTGTTCCAGAGTGGAGCAGTCGGGCAGACCTTTACAGATTTTGCTGTCTTCTAACTGAAAAGGACCCACAACATCCCTGGGTCTGCAGACTCCCTTGGCCTCAGGACCTACATCTATTGAGGGGAGGGGGTCACTTCTGCCATGGATGACCCTTTCAGAAGTGAATCAAATTGACATTTGGATTTCTGAAACCAGAGTGAATAAGGTTCTTTCTGGTCCATATTGTAAGTTCTCTGTGGAACCTCAAACTTCACACTGATGGTTGAAAGGGTCTTACCATCTTGCTAACTCTTCTGCATTCTCTCCTTCACAGACGGGCAAACAAAGAATACCTGTCAAATTGGGCATTTGTGAAGGACACTTAAAAGCTGTCTGCAAAATAGCCCAGTTACAACCATGCATAGTGTCTCATGGCAATGTCAGTCCCGGCTGCCCTGGACACTCCATCCACATTATGCAATAGGTACATGAAGAGATTTAGAACACTGGACAAGTAGTCAAAGTAGATTCCAGTTGCTGCCATTACTCTGTTAATAGCTGAGCTTTCAGAGTAGATATGGCTTGTTGGGACAAATCTCTCTAAAACCTGTTCCAATGTATGGCATAGTTCAGAGCTGTCAGTATGAAGGTACATGATGCATACCCATTCTTCCCTACTCTATCAATCACCCTGGACTCTTTGTTGCAGGGGACAGCTAGAGATAGTGTCTTCAGAAACCTCCTTTATGTGGCTGCTGCTACAATGATGGGAGTCAACTGCAGAACATTTGGCCCAGTGTTGTTTATCTTTTAGTGGACAAAGAATTGTGTCTGTCTTATATGGGACTGCCTCACAGACGTTGAATTCATACCAAGACTTCAGAGCTACTAAGCTAATTAACTTATTGGCTGGAGTGACCATCCAGGCTTTAGATGGTGCAGTTTCACGGACCTCAAACAATACCTCCTTATTCTATGTGTGAGGGGGATTCAATAGCCCAAGCTCCCCTCTGGGACATTAGCTCTAATATTTTGAAAAATAAGCCATCATCTTGAGGGGATTGTGGGCATTCCTCTGGATCCTTCAAGTCAGTATCTGAGGAAGCTGACTTTGACAGGGAATCTTAAATGCTTCCCTTTGCGTGTTTTCTGTCTTGGTATATCGGGGAGGAGTCACCTGATTTCTCAGAGGATTCAAGCAGCTTTTGAGCAGAAGGCTTCAAGCCTATAGAACGACTCTGACCTGTGGCTGCCAATGAGAAGACAAGAAGGTAACGGGGTCATACAGTGGAACCATATCCGTTGGTGCCTGTGGATCCATTCTCTTATGGCAGGAAATCATTCTTCCCAGTACTTGAAAGGCTAAACCAACCCAACCTTCATTAAATCCAAAGATACTATTCCAGCTGTCAGATCCAGTCCTCCTTTCAGAGGAGCAGACACTTTTGATGTAGTGAGCCCCCCCCCCAAAGCCATGAAGGTTGAAGGCCCAGATGAGAGAATATGGACTGAGGACTCAAAGATGGATAATTCCAACGCCAACAATGTAGCTGAGGGTATTAGTCCTGATGATAGGGATAAAATCACCATCCATAACTCTTGGGTTCAAGACTCCATCAGCTATGACAAGGCCAGAGTTGAGTTGGAGCCACCATTCCAGGTTCCAAAGATACATGGTAGATTTGGCCCAAGGCCACAGGATCTAGGTAGAGCACTGGTTTTAAATTAGCCAGAGCCAAAAGATGGCCCAGTGAAAGAACAACAATTGGGGGCATCTAGGCAGACCTGATCACCTTCAGAACTGAAGCTGATGGAATGAAGCCTATATCTGAGTCTTCAACAACATATGCATCAGATAATCCAAATTGTCTTGTAGGGTACTGCAGTAAAACTTAAAGGACTGCATGAAAATTGCTGAGGAAGGTCTGGATGTAGGAAGTTGTTCTAACTTTTCTGAAGCAGGTACAGACTTTTTAGGTAAGTTATTGATAGTAACAGGATCTGTAGGTTCTGGGTCCAGGGATGGCATATAAGTTGAAGTGCAGGCCCTGTGTATCTCAAAACTAGGGACATTCGGGTTCCACTTTCTTGGATTCAAATCTATGCTTCAAAAATTTTTCTGGAGCTTTTTTAGATTTGGGTACTTCTGGCCAAAGAGGCATGAGATCTTTCAAAATCAACTTGTTCCTCCTGTCTGCCAAAGTTCTAGGCTCAAACATTCCACACATTTTACAATTAACAGACAGGTGTGTCATCCCCAAACACAGTGATCATGCGGATCTTGTGATAGAATTTTATGTTCACACATTGTGCATTTTTTAAAACCAGCTTGCTTCTACATTAATTTAGCTGTAAGCAAACATTAATATTCAAGAACCAACTAGACAGCAAAATGTAATTCTAACTCTAATGTATTAATATTACACCGATTAACTGTAAACACTTGTAGCATTTATAAAGTATCTAACTATATATAAGTATTTACATATACAAGTATGCCAGTAACAGGGAAACAGTCACAATGGCAGGAAGAGCTGCCAAAAGAAAGAGGTTCATTTGAAAAAAATATTAAGAAAAGGAAGAGAAATGAAGATGTTACCTAATGCTAATCCTAGAGATATGAAAAAAAATACCAAAGGCCAGTACGCCAAACAGACTAAATATTTTACAAAAAAATGAGGTGGAGCACTTAGCTATGACTGACCATGTCCTTTTGCTAAGGCAGCAAAAATATGTGAGGTAACTAAAGGAAGAAGTGCATTATGGGAGGGCCACAAGGCTGGAGCACTGATAGTGATGAGTTGGATCCTACAAACAGCTCTAGAATCCACATAGGTTCATAGGTTTGTACTAGGCTAATGACCACAGGATCTTTGCAAGCCTAGCTGTGCAACCCAAACCAGTTTTGTCCACATGTTCCATGAAAACCTATGTGGTGGAGTATGTTAGTAAAGAAGTAGCTAAGGGTTATGTGGGGTGTATGTTAGTTGGGGATTAATTTACTACAACCTCTGTTCATCTGAGACATGGCAGCCAGACCAAAAGTGAATTTGCTATTTCCCATCGAATGATCAAGATTTCTTCTGAATAGGTTCAGGGATGAACTCTGCTTCATGTAAATGAGGAACTTATTCCACAGCCAGGGTATCCTTTGAGACACATAGAGGTCTCTCCAGCATGTTTTATTTATGCTGCAGGCAAAGTTCAGGTCCTTGGATATAGTGTTTCTGGTGGTGTTTGTTTTGTTGACATACAAGAGATCCAGCAGAGCTGGATAAGAGGAGGCCTTATCTGCTAGGCTCTCAGTAACATGTAAGAGACCAAGTACAAAGATATGGCCTTAAGGTGATCTGTGTAGGACAGGATATTCATACCCTGGATTTTCCTGATGAGGAAACCAGCTGTTGCAAGTGCCTGGTTAGGTACATGCCAAAGGGGGCATTGTATTCAATGATGGGTCTGATAAAGGCTAAGCAGAGTGGTAATATAACTTCTTTGGACCTAGATGACATAACCTTGCTTATGAGTTGGTCAAATAGAATGAGTTCCTTACTATCTTGACTACATGTTGGTTGAAGGCCAGATGATTGTCTAGCTATGTTTTCAGATCCCTATCAGGTCAAAGTTTAGGGGTGTTTTATTGATGGAGTAATTGTAATTGGCTTGTTTGGATAATTTCCCAAAGGGTAGTATAAAACATTTATTCTCATTAAGTTTTACTCCATGGCTTTGGCACCACTCATTTGTTGCATGATGTTGATGTCATGGTGGTGGGGGGGCAATGATAGCTTCCAATTTACAGTCATCTGAGAACTTGGTGAGCCAGAGGTCTTTAACAATAGCCTTGACTTCTGAGGAATGCATGAAAACAGGAGCAGGTGCAACAAAGAGCCGAGGAGTAGTCTGCTGGTGATCAGTCTCCTAGTAAAGGTACTCTCACCAATCCTGACTTTCTGGATCCTGTATCTGAGCCAGCCAGAAATCCAGTGAATTATGTAGGGATTTATGTCTAGCTCTGAGAGTCTGTCAAAAATATTTAAGTGGGGTACTGTATTGAACACCTTAGCCAGGTCAAGGTAGGCAATATGCACTGTTTTCCCCGCATCCATCGCCTTGATGACCCTCTTAATGAAGTCTACCAGGTTGAGTAGGCAAGAACTTCCCTTAATAAAGCCAAAATGGGTTGGGTCCAGAGACCTCCAAGATGGCTGCACATTGAGTAACAGCTTAATTCCAGCTCTCCCAGTGTGAAAACAAAAACTTAGCAGAGAAAGCCAGTGAAATTATGCTTCTGGGTAAATTTCAGTAAATACACTGCCTGGATGCCAGGAAAAAAATAAAGGACCTGAAAGAAAATCATCTTCAAAAGGTGAGGAAAAACAGACTTGGAAAAGTACTGCAGCTGTTCATCAAAAAGCAGTACAAGCTCCAGACATGACTTCCAGTAACCTAGAGGAAAGTATAAGACAACTGCACACAGACCTGATTAAAATAAACAAAACTCAAACAAAAGGCTGGAAAAAAATGGAAGAAACTTTAAACAAATATTCAGATGAGGTGATAAAACTAAAACAAATCAGAGGTTAAAATGAAGAAAAGGCTGGTTGAATATGAGGCTGCACAAGAAGAGACATTTAAAAAAATAATACAATTAAGAGGACAGAGCATGTAGGAAAAACCTGAAATTTTCTACTGTACCAGAGAAGCTGGAAGGAACAGACTGTATTAATTTTATGAAAACACAATTAAGCAATTGGACTGATATTCCACAGCAGGAGCTGTTAACTGAAAGGGCACATCATTTGTATGCTCCATACATGGCTGTGAGAAAGCAACCTAGACTATTAATAGATAAGGTGCAATTCTACAAGCAGGAGTTGATTCTAACAAAGCTGTGGCAGAAGGACAATACTAAAAGTGGGAGATTGCAGAATGTTTGTGGAGAATGATTACTCACTGTGCATCAGGCAGAAGAGGAGTATATTTATACCACTATTCATGGAATGTCGAGAAACAGGCATGAGATTCAAACTGCTGTACCCAGCCATCTTCAAAATATTCTTCCCTGGAGTGACAAAATAATTTTTTGATTAAGCACATTCTAAGGAGGAAATACAAAGGTTTGTCCAACAAAAAGTGAGCTGTGAAACATAAGGAGATTCTGCTTCCTGTTCTTAAGGTAATAAAGACCACAGACAGACTGTGCCAGTTAAACCTTTTCTAATATTTCAACAGAAAATGCTTAAGAGAAGGAAAAAAAATACACAAGAGTCAACTAGAAGAATTGAGAGTATGTTTGAAATGAAGCACAGACTGGTTTGGGGAGATGGAGATGAACAGGAATAAAACCAATAACTGGGAAATTGACAACTGTGGGATTACATGGCAATAGTTATATTTGTGAAACATAACAGAACAAGAACCTCTGGAAATATTGGATCTTTTGGACTTTGTTAAACTTGTAGTGGACTCTAAAGCATATGCCCTACTTTATGTCATTAATGTTCGGAAAAATACTTAGGAGCTGGGAAGAGGAGTGAGAAAGTTAACTGTAAGTAAAATTCATTTTTTTCTTAATGGTACTATTTTTATAGTGCATGATTTTCTTGGCATGATACAAAGTAAAGTTTTCTCAGTTATTTTTGTGTGTAGTGGGGATACTAATGTAAACAGGTGCTCCTGATTTTTTTTCTTTCTTTCTCCCTTCTTCTCTCTCTCTCTTTCTTCTTGTTCAGTTTTAGGAAATGCGGGCAATGCAATGTAAAAAAAATCTAGTTAAAAGAAAATGACAAAAGAAAAAAATAGTGAGCTTTTTCTTATTCTTGCATAGGGGAATGACTGGATTAAGGTCCTTAGCTTGATCTATTAACAATTTCGAAGATTACTCAAGTAAATTAAAATAATATTGAATATTTCAAGTATTTTTTTCTAGCAAATAAATGTATTCTTAGTAGCAATACTGCATCGGTTCCTCATATCTTCAGCAGACAATCTAATAAAGAGAAATGGCTAAGACATAATGTTCTCTGAAAGTATTCAATAGTTTACCCAGCTGGGAGAGCTATAAAGATAAGACAAAACCAGACAGCACTTAAAAGCACAGGCTGCAGCATGTATCTTAGCATGGATAACCTTTCTTTTAAGTTAATTCAAGTCTATGAGTATGGCTGTCATTTTGGAACATTTATTCTTATTAGGAGGGCAAAAGTTCAATATTTGAAGATATACCTAGTTGTGTGTGCTATTAAGTTAATAGGTGTTAGGGAGTGTTGGGGTGGGGGTTTCTTTTGTTTGTTTGTTTGGGGGCTTTCAATAAAAAAATGTTTTGCAAGATGTGAAATAGGCTCAAATGAATATGACAAGAAACAACTGTATAAAAGATCAATCAGCCAAACAGTGTATGCATGTAACACAAAAGTTGGAACTAGCATTTAACAAAAAAGGTGAGAATAATAACAATTCAATACAGCAATGCTTTCAGTAATGTCTTTAAATGTCAATGGTCTCAAAGATAAAAACAAAAAAAGAAACAGTACTGAACTATAATAAAAATGTAGAGTGCAAATAGCTATGCGACACACTTGGAAAGAACTGAACATGTGAAATGTATAAAGAAAGGTTTTCAGGATGGTTATTCACTGGAATACTGGGAAAAAGGAAAAGAAGAATTCTTATATTAATACTAATATTCATTGCAAGAGGAGCTCCAATAGTTATAGAAGAGGATACAAAAGAAAATAAATGGTATATTTGTAGTATTAAGGGGCTACTGGCAAGGGAGGAGGAGGATTACACTGGCATGTATTTATATTCCACCTAAAACTGGTGTAATGGAGCTTAAGACAATTCTGGGAGAATTAGTCAGCTTTCTACAAGAAATATTACTTATAGGTTGGGACTGGATTTGATTTGCAACAGTGAAGATGTGTCTGGGGGGGCCAGAAGGGAAAATATAACAAAAGAGTGTAGATCTCTGAAGACATTTATGAAAATATTTGGCACGGAAGATGTGAATTCAGTACTAGGGGTTAGTAGTGGATTTACATATTATTCCCCAAGATACAAAAACTGGGCTAGGCTAGGCAGAATCTTGATATGCACCCAATCACTATTTTAGATCATGCACCAATAATAACTAAAATAAAAACACAGGGTAATGAAATAAAATGAGGCAGTGGCACTTTCCCACTTATCTGTTGAAAAAATAGGAATTTAAGGAATGGATAGTGGAAATTATTCCGGAGCTATTAGAAAATATAGAAATTTCTTCTGAAAAATATAGCTATGGATCAGGATACAATTAAAGTGGAGTTTAAAAATAGGGTGGAAATTAAAAAAAGAAAGAGATATGGTTAAGAAGTAATGAGAATTACTTAGAGGGACTGACAAATGTTAAAGAACTGCAAAATAGGGGAAATCTCACAAAACAAGAAGAGAAACAACAGTAGAATGCTAAACATGTATGGTGAGGCTTTCTGGAGGAGTGTGAAATTAAGTCCTGAGTGGGATCCAGTGCTAAACAGAAAATAAGGGATACTTTGATAATAAGCCCAGGTTTAAAAAGATTGCTGTTAAGCAATTGCTTTTTGCTGATAACTCTAGAGCACAATGACTTAGGCAACAGAGAGCAGAAAGGACTGTTGCCAAGCCTATAACAAGGAAGATAACAAGAGATCCTGAAGAAGTACGTATTAGTAATATTTTGGAAATTCTAAGAAAGTCTGTATAAAGCAAAGAAATATGGAAATCAAGGAAAAGGTACAGCTTGAAATGTTTATGGAAGAATTAAATATGGCAAGTTTAGAGATAGATGAGGGTCAATTACTAACAGGATAGCATGGGATGAGATAAAAATGGTGATGTATAACCAATCTGCAGGAAAGTCTCCAGGAATAGATTGCATTCCTGTGGATGTTTGAAAGCTAGAAGGGAAAAAACTGATAAATATCTGGAAGGTTTTGTTTAACAGTATTTTAAGAGGAGAAGAAGTATCAACATCCTGGAAGAAAGCTGTGATAGCTGTAATAACTAAAGAGGGTAAAGATTCATCAGATCCAGCTTCATACAGGCCCATATCAGTACTAAACCACGACTATAAAGTGTTTATGTTTATAATGGCTAAAAGAATGGCAAAAGTGATGCCAAAATTCATTGGTATGGATCAGTGTCATTTTGTGGAGGGGAGACAAACATTTGAAAACTTTAACAGAGCACTGATGATCCAGAGGGAAGCAGAATGTAAGAAAATACAACTATTGTTGGTGGGTCTTAATGCAAAGAAAGCATTTGACAGTGTAAGCTGGGACTTCATTAGTAGTGCAGTGTAAGCATTTGGGTTCCATAATAAAATTATAAGGTTGATTAGGAGGATAAATGAGGGGTTGGAGGTGAAAATTAAAGTGGGTGGGGTTCTCTCTGATAACTTCTGCTTGAGCAGAGGAACGAGGCAGGGATGTCATTTTTCCTTTCTTATTTGCATTATATTTAGAACTATTGGCAAAGAAAATAAGGGAAAGAGGAACCAGGCAGGGGCGTCCTCTTTCCATTTTTTATTTGCATTATAGTTAGAACCATTGGCAAAGAAAATAAGGGACTCAGAAATTCAGGGATATAATTTCATGGTAGTAAAGAAAAGTTGGCTCTGTTTGCAGATGATATTATTTTATATCAGAGTATAGGCAAAGAGAAAGTAGTAGGGGGTTTTAAATGAAAGACCAGCACTGGTAGAGTTTTTAGTAGAATCTGGAACAGAATATACCATTAAAAAGGAATAATTAGTACAGCATATAAAATATTGCATGATAACTATAAGAATCAATCAGAGGAGGTTAGAAAGGATTGGGAAAACAGACTGGATAAGCAATTCACAAATTGGCAATGGAGGATATATGTTTGTCTCCCAAATATGCAAACAAATTTAGAAGATTTTGGATTTTTGCTTGGAAATGTTTATATAGTTATTTTTATACCTCAAATAGACATCAAATGCTGGAAGTGAGATGGGGAAGAAAGAGGTAACTGGGAACATATTTTCTGGGTATGAGCTGGTAGACTTTAAAGATTCCCTGCAGACTACTTTATCAGAGATATCGGGTGAACATATTGGTATAACTAGGGAAATTATTTTTCTGAGCTATGATGCAGAATCAGAATTGCCTAGACATAGTAAGGCCTTGCTGAGTCTAATTATGGTGGCTACCAAAAAATCAATTACTAAAAAGTGGAAATCAAAGCCTAAACCAACTGCACTAGAAGTAGTGAATATAGTAAGAGAGAGAAAACAACTGGAATTGGGACCTTTAGAAAAGAGTAGGAGCAAATTACATAGGAAAAATGGGAACTGTGTGAGCAATACGGATTCATTTCAGAAGCTCAAAATACTGAAATATCGAATTTCAGTATTTCGAGCCCAGAAAGCCGAATCCTGAGAACAGCAAAAGTTCAGAAGCGTGAAATTCAAAACTTCGAATACCGGAGGTTTTGAATTTTGCACTTCTGAACTTTCGCTGTGGTTATGTATTCGGGTAAGTGTGTGTGTGTGCGTGTGTGTGTGTGTGTGTGTTAAGGGTTTTGGGTGGGGGCTGTGGTGTGTGTCAGTGTGTTTTGTTGCTGTGATGTGTGTGTGCAATGAGAATGTAGCTTGTGTGGTGGTGTTTTGTGTGTGTTTGTATGTAGCGTGACCTTGGAGTGAGAATATTTAAGTAGGGGGGTGTGGTGAGCGCAGACCCCCACATGGAGGGGTGCAGGGGGGCTTGCCCCCTGATTTCATGTAGTAGAGAGGTTATGTGTGTGTGGGGGGGAATGGTGTGTGTGTGTGTGTGTGTGTGTGTGTGTGTGTGTGTGTGTGTGTGTGTGTGTGTGTGTGTGTGTGTGTGTGTGTGTGTGTGTGCAGTAGTACTGTGAAATTCAAAATCTCCGTTGTGCGAGATTTTGAATTTCTCGGTTTTGAATTTTCATGGTTTTGTGGATTCGGCTTTCTGGGCTCAAAATACTGAAATTCAATATTTCACTATTTTGAGCTTCTGAAGTGAATCCGAGCAATACATATAGGGGAGGAATGAGGTTTAAAAGGAGGCAGGATTTGAATGAGCTGTGTAATGTTTGACTCACAATGACTGGGTAGATTATAAGTGATGCATAATCTTTGCAGCTAAAATTATGTCAATATGGTTTGCTATGTAAAATGCTTGCACATAAGATTATGTCAATATGGTTTGTTTTCATTTATATAAATGTATGATTACCTATGTCATAAGTGATAATTTAATAAAGATGTTTTTTGTTTAAAAGAAAAAATGGGATGTGTCCATTGTCTGTAGGCTACCAATGTCCTTGTTGATAATTTTTATCATAATTCATTCCATGGCTTTGCATACTAGATTTGTCAAACTGATGGGGCTGCAGTTCTTGGGGTCAGTTGATGGTCCACCCTTATGAAGAGGGATGAACATTGCAGCTCTCCATTCACCTGGCACATAAGCTGTTTTGAGTTTGTAGCTGAAAAGTGCCTCAGGTGGTCCTGCTAGATCATGCTTTCGGCTATTTAGGAGGCAACTGGGAACATTATCAAGGCTCATTGAATTAGTGTTTTTGCCTTAGCAAGGGCCATCAGGACCTGCTCCCTGTTGATGGTTGGAGGGATATGCTAAAAGAGATTTTACAGGGAGTAGCGCGGAGAGTCTGGGGTAAAGTTAGAGATAAATTTATGAGCAAGTAGATTCGCTATGTCACTCTGGTCCGTGAAGGTTGTGACATTTACACCAGTTCTGCACACTGCTGAGTGTTACCTTTAAGGTGCCTGACATGACCAAAGAAGGCCTTGTGATTGACCTTAGCTTGGGAGGCTATCCTAACCACATAATTGGCCTTGTTCAACTTTATTAGTCTTCTTAGTTTCTTGTTTATTTGAATCTCAGAATCCTTGTCTCTATGAGAGTTGCGGTTTCTGATTTTTGTCATGATAATTTTTTCTTTTTTTTTATACACCCTATTAAGGTCAGGATTCCACTAGAGGGTTTGTTTTTGGTGTTAGATCTGGGCTTACTTCTGGTTGATATGGCAGCCTCAATGCAGCAATTTACCTATTTGCATAGGGTTTCTGTAAACACTTCTGCATAGATAGCTGTGTTCTCAGGGTTTGGGGAGCCATGAATTTAGAGAAATAGCTGCTTAATAGCATGTATTTTGCTTTAGAATAGCTCCTAAGGGTTTAATTATCAGATTGGATGGACTGAATTAACAGGATCAATTATTTTCAGCAAGACTAAGGAGAGAAGACTTGCAAGCAGTAAGATCTAAACACAGTTGTTCAAACTATGCCAGTAACTACGCAGGCCACAAAACCAGTCCTGGTTACTCACAGGTAATATGCCACAAATGTAAAAAAATTCTGGCCAGGAAACAGGGCATAGGAAGGCACGTAAATTGAAAAGTAATGACTTACTGTTAGACAGACCCTCCCAAAAACACATCTCAAAAACTGTATTCTTTTTAATACCTTTATTGCCTTTATCACTAGGAAAACACACATTTATATAAAAGAAAACAGACCAAATTAACATGTTCCTAGTAACAAACATTATACAAAATGTCACTTTGTATAACTATCATCAATCCAACATTTCATAATCCCTTATATCTCACTCCTCCACCAAAACATTATGCATGTACTGTTCCCACAATTTCTATTTTTTTCTATATAATTTGCTCCTACTCTTTATTCTAAAGATCCCACTTCCAGTTCTTCTATCTCTGTCATAATATTCAATACGTCAAATATAGTTAGCTTAGACTTTTATTTCCATTTTCTAGTAACTGATTTTTTTTTTGCCAGCCAGTAGAATTAAACTTAACAAGGCCATACTATGTCTACATGATTCAGATCCCATATCCCAGCTCAAAAAAAATTGTCTTTAGTTACACCCATTTGCTCATCCAATATTTCTGATGGAGTACTATGAAGGGAATCTTTAAAGTCTGCCAACTCATCACACTCTCAAAACATATGTTCCCTCTTTCTTCCACATCACAACTCCAAAATTTGGCATCTACCCAAGGAAATATTCTTTGTAGTCTGCTTGGAATATAAAAATATTTATAACACTTCCAAACAAAAATCCTAAATCTTCTAGACTTTGTGGCATATTTGGGAGCTATACATATGTCCTCCAATTGTTTCCTTGTGAACTGCTTATCTAATCTCTCTTCCCAATCTTTTCTAACCTCCTCTGATTGGTTGCTATAGTTATCATGCAATATTTTATATACTCTACTAAATATCCTTTTTTTAACAGCTGCTGCTTCTGTTCTAGATTCAACTAAAAACTCTTCCACTTAGGATTCCTCTATCCCTTTCTCTTTGCATATACCCTAGCATCAATCCAAGATAGGGAAGGCAGTCCCTAGAATGCAATTCAACCATCATCTTGGCCTTTGCCCATTCAATTATTTTCCCCCTCTATATTTTTTCCAAATATCTTGGTTCCTTTGCTAACTTTCTCCATTAAATTCCAGCCCCCCTTATCTATTCTCTGTACCCCTAATTGCAGTCATCCTTATCAGTAAAATCTCCTTTCTCCATTCTTGTGTTGCTTAGATTAGAATACTTTGTTACTTTATGAGTACAATGTTTTGAACTTTTTTAATTTCTCCAGATCTTTTGGGTTTCTAACACCATGATGGGAAAGGATCCCATTCCTAAGTCAAAGTAGGATTACATTTCATGAAATAAGTATTGTTTCAGTCTTTGATGTCAGCCAAAAGTACTTTTCGCAGCACCCGCAATGTGCCCAGTAATGACTCCTGCAATTCGTACAGAATTACATGTATTGGAAACATATCTAAATATGATTGTAGATTATTTTTTATAAGACCCATTGCTCCTACTACTATTAGAACTGTATGGGTATCTTTCTTCTAAATTGTTCTCGTTTCTGCCTGCAAATCTTGATATTTTATTACTTTGTGTCTCTCTGTATGCAAGACACTGTAGTGACTGGGTGTAGGGATTTCAATGATCAATGCTACTTTGTCTACTTTTCATGGACCACTATATCTGGTTTTCTCACATCTGTCTTTCGAACTGTTGGTAATGGATGATTCCCATGTATAGACTTCATTTCCTATGATGCTTTGTGGCTCATATTTCCAGTGTTTTTCAGCTACTTCAATATTATAATGCTTGCACAACCCCAGCGCAACACTCTTGACATTATTGTGCCTTTCAGTATAGAATCCTTCTGCCATTAATATGTCACAACCAGCAACAAGGTGAGCAACTGTTTCAAATTCTGTTTTACAAAACCTACATCTGTCTGATGTCCTTCAAGAATGCAACTGCAGTCATAACATGTGGGTTGTCCTGCCTCAGGCAGCCCTTGGTCGGCCGGATTCCAAAGTCTGGGTCCAACGTCGGCTGATGTCGCATTTCTCTCCGACGTCAGAGTGGCTAGAGTACATAAGCATCAGCCAACGCCATTTTCTCCAGTCTTTCTTGCCGCGCGGTGCCCGAAGCAGAAGCAGTTCGCAAGTGCCGGTCAGTCAGCTCCTGTATTCTACGATACCGAAGTCATCAAAAAAGCTAAGTACCCCGTTGGGGACCTTTTCTTGCCTCAGCCGATGTCAGAAATTACTGAAAAAGTTAACAATTGTCTTTCTTGTGGTAAACAAATACCTCATAAGGATTTCCACTCTTACTGTCTCCCTTGCCTGGGCCCAGACCACGACGTCTCAGCCTGTTTAGCCTGTGCTCGCTTCAACAAGCGCACTCTCAGGCGCCGGGCAGAGTTCGCTGAAGATTTTTTCGGCGATAATTTTGCTTACACCATGCCGTCAGATCTTCCGACATCGCAAACTCCCAAAAAGCGGAAAGACCGGGATCGACATCCTCGGCCCGCGTCTACCACCGACTCCACGCCAAAACCTACCGCGAGTGCTCCGGTTCCCTCCGAGACAGTCTCTCCACCGCTCCGAACCGAAGACACCGCATTACCGACGACTCCGATTCCAGACATTACTCCGACGCCAGTTATAGATTTTCCTCCGGATACCGAAACCGAGGAAATGCCCAAGACCATTGCTGTAGACAAGGTCACTCCTGCACGTGGAGCTGCCAGGCCCCCTGTGGCCATGTCTATTAAGGCCTACACTAGGGCTAAGGCAGCCAGCAAAACAAAGCATATTATTTCTAAATCCTTACCTCAGCCGACTCCAGAGACACAAATTATGTCCATGGCTGCTGATTTAATTTCCATGATTAGAGGTTCACAGGCCCATCCTGAGAGAGGATCCCAGCCTCCTCCTGATAAGAGGCCCCGGGTAGAACCCTCTGACCCTACTCCTTCAGATGAAGATTCTGAGGGCTCTGTCCACTCTGATAGCCAGGAAGAGCTCTTTCAGACCTATGAGGACTCGGATGCAGAAGATTCCATCCCCTCAGCTTCCCCTCCTGAGGATATTTCTTTTGGGGAAGTTCTGCACACCATGAGGGAACATTTCAAGTGGCAAGGTCAGGAATATTCTGATTCTAGGAAACGCCTTAGGACTTTCCTTAAGAAGCCTCAGCACAGACCCTTAGCTATTCCTCCTGTACTTGATGTTCTGGATGATTTGTATTCTGACTCTAGTGCTAGCCCTGATTCTCTTCCTCCTGCTCCAGCCAAGCCAGACAGGTATTACAGGGTCCCAGAAACTCATTCCCATTTATTCAGGGCCCATACTGCTGATTTGGAAACTATTTCACAGGGGCCTAAAGGAGTTTCAGCCTCCTCCTCAAAAAATCCTTTGCCCTCCAACAGGGAAGCTAGGTCATTAGAGATGGGGCAAAAGGTTTACACATCCACTACCTTATCTATGAGAGCTTTAAATTGCCTTTTTCATATGTTACAATATCAGGATTATCTGTTAGAAGATTTACAAAAAATATTAGCCACTCCTGATCCTTTAGACAGGAAGACTTTGCAGGAAGCTGTACATAACACTCAGCAAGTAAGCAATCACTTCCTGCAGTGTGGATATGATGCACTAGAAGCTTCATGTAGGGCAGCTATGACAGGGACAGTCATTCGTAGACATGCTTGGTTAAAAGATCAACCTCTACCAGATCATGTAAAAGCAAAACTTCTGGATGTACCTTTGGAAAAGAACAAGCTTTTTGGTGCAAATGCTAAGGATGTGTTAAAGACCATCGAAGAAAAAGCAAAATCAGTTCAGACGGTGAAAGATTTCCTCCAGGTTCAACCCCCCAGATTCAGTAGGAATTGGCCTTCAAAAAACTGGTCCTTTCCTAATCCAGAAAAGTTTCAAAGGGGTAAGAACAGTCGTGGCGAGGAAGAGGCCAATACAGAGGCCCTTACAGGGGCGACAATGGCAGCCAGGAAACCAAAGAAGTGGCGAGGGGTTTCACCTGCCCCACAACCACAATCTCAATGACTTTCCTCTACCACCGCCTACCAAGGAACAACTAGAAGCTCCCTTGGGCGGGAAATTATCTCTGTTTGCAGAAAACTGGCACAGACTGACAAAGGACAAATGGATTTTGGACATTATAGACCGAGGGTACAGGTTTCATTTTCATACCTTACCAAGAAAACAAGGCATGCCAAACCTTCCACAAAATCAGAGGGCAGAGGCTATCAAGCAAATCACTCTGCTGACTCAGATGAAAGCAATAGAAAGAGTTCCACAACAAGAACAAGACCAGGGTTTTACTCAAGACTGTTCCTTGTTCCAAGAAAAGAATCTCAATGGAGACCAATACTGGACTTGTCCGCATTAAACACCTTTCTCATAGTACCAAAGTTCAAAATGCTGACTCTGCAGCAACTCCTTCCCATGCTGGGCAAGGGGTCGTGGCTGATTACTCTGGACCTCAAGGAGGCATACCTGCATGTCCCTATCAGACACAGCTGCAGAAGATACCTCAGATTTCTTGCAGGGCCAGAGCATTATCAATTCTCAGCATTGCCATTTGGCTTATCTACTGCCCAGAGTATTTACAAAATGCCTGGCTTCAGTAATTGCTCATTGCAGGCTCCAGGGTATACAAATTTATCCGTACCTGGACGACTGCCTCATACTAGCGGACGACAAATTGATGTTGACAAAAAACCTGGATTATGTCATACGATTACTTCAAGCTCTGGGATACACAGTCAACTTCCAAAAGTCAAGACTGCAGCCATCCCAGCAAATAATCTTCTTAGGAGCCAAACTAGACACAGCCTCTCAGATGGCTTACCTGACAGAAGACAAGCAAGAGAAGTTAACTCATTATTTCAGAGGTTTAGCAAAACTCACCCAGATGACTGCAAGGAGATTCCTACAGGCCCTGGGTTACATGGCATCTTGCATTCTCCTGGTTCCATTAGCAAGACTACACATGAGAAAGCTTCAATGGTACCTAAAAGCATTTGGTCTCAACACAGCAACAACTTGGAGACAATCATACCACTCATTCCATGCCTACAAAAGGAATTCCTATGGTGGGCCTCGGTGAGCCAGGCAAACACAGGTATGTCATTCAAAACCACAGATAACACAGACCATGACTACAGGCGCCTCAGACCTTGGATGGGGCACATGGAAGGCAGGTGTATACAAGGACAATGGTCTCCAAAGGAAACACATCTGCATATAAACCAAAAGGAAATGCTGGCAGTAATGCATGCCATCGAGGCCTTTCAACACCAACTGCAGCAAGGCCATTTACTGATACGGACAGACAACACCACTGTGATGTGGTACATAAACAAGCAAGGGGGCACCCACTCTTACCCCCTTTGCAGACTGACAATGCAGCTTTGGGAGAAATCACTGAGCCTAAACATCCAGTTACAATCCCAGTTTGTTCCAGGAAAAGACAATGTGTTGGCGGACAGCCTAAGCAGGAATTTCACAGATCCACACGAGTGGAGGTTACATCCAAAGGCCTTCAGACAACTCACTTCGACATGGGGCAAGCCAGAAGTGGACCTATTTGCCTCTCACCTCAATCATCTTCTACCAAAATTCTGCACAAGGACATACCATCCAAAAGCTTGGAAAATAGATGCCCCCTCATTCAACTGGAACTCCCTAACAATCTATGCATTCCCACCTCTGCCACTGATGACCTCAGTATTACTAAAGATCAAAGCAAAGAAACCCAAGGGAATCATAATAGCTCCGGACTGGCCAAGACAACACTGGTACCCACTACTACTGAGCATATGTCACACCAGGAGGTGGGCCCTTCCTCAGTGGCCTCTACTTTTGACTCAACACAATTTTGAAGCACTGCATCCAAATCTTCAGACACTGCAGCTAACAGCCTGGGAGATCCCATAAATAACTTCAGCTTATCTCTCTCCAAGGAAGTTCAGCGGATACTAACAGAGGCTCGAAGACCATCCACCAGAAAGGTTTACTTAGCAAAGTGGAAAAGATTCAGCAATTGGAATACCAGCAAGGGTCATGATGCATCATTGTTGAACATCCCACTCATCTTGGAATATTTGGCAGATATGCTAAAGAACGGCCTCTCATATTCTTCCATAAAGATACATGCATCTGCTATTTCAGCTAGATACAACACTGATCCTCCTGTTTTTTCTCACCCCTTACTAAGGCAATTCCTCAGGGGAATCAAGATCATTAAGCCACCAAGAAAGGCTCCAGTGCCAGCCTGGGACCTCAATTTTGTCTTAGAAAAACTGACTCTACCTCCATTTGAGCCAGCAGCTTCAGTTGACTTGCAATTTCTCTCATGGAAGACAGCTTTCCTGTTGGCAATTACCTCAGCAAGAAGGGTTTCGGAGCTACAGGCCTTAATGGCAATACCACCCTTTATTATTTTTCACAGAGACAGGGTTTCATTAAGGACCAACCCTACTTTTATGCCAAAGGTGGTATCTAGGGTTTCTTTAAATCAAGCCATTCATCTGCCTGCTTTCTTCCCCAATCCTGAGAATAAGGGGGAAAGACTGTTGCATACCTTGGACATTCACAGACAACTTCGATACTACCTGGACAGAACCAAGGCCAGTAGGAAGTCTGAACAACTTTTTGTAGCTTAGCAATTTCAAAACAGACTATTTCTAAATGGATTGGACATTGCATCAGATTCTGTTATTCCTTTCATGGAAAGACTGTTCCAGCCAATGTCAGACCACATTCCACCAGAGCTACAGCCACCTCTACAGCATTCTTAAGAGGGGTGCCTACCAAAGACATTCTAGAAGCTGCTACATGGAGCTCCGTGCATACATTCTCCAAACACTACAATCTCCCTCTATACTCCAGATCCAGAGCAGGCTTTGCTTGGCAGTCCTGCAGGGTTTGATTGCCACACCATCCTTTTCCTAGAGCATTCCTCCTACCCCAGCTAAGCTATGGTATTCTACCCACATGTTATGACTGCAGTTGCATTCTTGAAGGACATAGTACAGTTTTGTACCTACCATAAATGTAGATGTCCGATAGACATGCAACTGCAGTTGGATTTTCCCTCCCTCCATACCCCTCTATGCCTAGGGTCCACTCCTATCCCTGTTACTCTTAGCTGGGGATATCTGTTATGGTGTATTTGTTTTATTGCTCATTTATTTGTTTGGAATCCTGTTTTTGTCTTCCAATTTGATTACAGCCTTCCTGGGAGGGCACCTGGCATCTGGGGCAAGAAACACTGAAGAAAATGGCGTCGGCTGATGCTTATGTACTCCAGCCGCTCTGACGTCAGAGAGAAATGCGACATCAGCCGACGTCGGACCCAGACTTTGGAATCCGGCCGACCGAGGGCTGCCTGAGGCAGGACAACCCACATGTTCTGACTGCAGTTGCATGTCTATCGGACATCTACATTTATGGTAGGTACAAAACTGTACTTTTCTCCCACATGTTCAATGAACTTTGTAGACCAATGTGTATGCAGCCCAATATCTTGTGTCACCAATATTAACCTTTCATCTTTTAGTTTGAATTCACTTCTCCTTAACCATTCCTGCATTAGGCCCTGATCAACATGAGGTTCTTCCAAGAGTTTTCTATACTTGGAAATATATTTATCCAGTTTCCACATTTCTTGCCTTCTCATCTGATTCTTCACCTTCTATACTCTTCTTTTGTTTTTTGGCACATTCAGTTGCTGCCTGATTTTTATCTACTTCTGGTTTGAGTTCCATTCCTGCTTTATACCAATATGCTTCTGCTAGACTGACAAGGGAAGTCATATTAGATTTATTCTTGTCGTGTTTCAAAAAGTACAGTTGTGTACACTTACCATAAATGTTGATGTTCGAGTGTATTCACTGTTGCAGTCATCACATTTGGCTTATCCCTGCCAGTGTAGCCCTTGGCCGGCCCAAATACCAGAGGCTTGGTTTTCTGTGTCAGTTGCAGTCGCTTCAGGACTGATGTCAGGTCGGCAGTAGTATAAAGTAAGGCAGCCAACACCATTACATCAGTTTTTCTTTCCCTAACTGTCTGGAGCCCCCAAGTGGGAGCCAGGATATAGTGGAAGAACCTTACCAGTAGATACCAAAAAGTTCCTTGTAAGGAGAGAGAGAGAAGAGGGGGCTGGAGGGAGGGAAACTAGTACTGCAACAGTGAATACACTTGAACATCTACATTTATGGTAAGTGTACACAACTGTACTATGTTCTTTGTGTTTCACTGTTGCAGTCATCACATTTGGGTTGATTCCCAAAGCTGAGGAAAAGTGTGGAGGCAGTAAAGGAGACTAGGGGATGGCTAGGATACCCTGCAAGACTGCAGTGGCAAAGCCTGTCCTGCATTTGGAGAAAACAGGCAGGTGGTAATGCTTGGTGAAAGTGTGAACAGATGTTCAGGTGGCAGCCTCCAGGATGTCCCTGGTGGGGACTCCTCTGAAGAAAGCTGCAGAGGTGGAGGCTGCTCTGGTAAAATTAGTTCTAACCCCTTTAGGGGAGGTTTTCCATGTTGCTTGTAACATAAAATGGATGCAGTGTGCTATCCATTTGGAAAAGGTTTGTTTGGAGATGGCTTTGCCCTCTACCACTGCTGCAAAGCTGACCAGTAATTGATCAGTCTTTCTGAATGATTTACTCTTGTCTAGATAGAATCTGAGCTGTCTGTGCACATCTAGAAAGCACAGGATCCTTCCCCCCTTGTTTTGTGGGTTAGGGAAAAAAGTGAGCAAATTAATGGATTGGTTGAGAGACACACTGGACACTACCTTGGGCATGAAGGATGGGTTAGTCCTGAGGGAGACCCTGTCATCATGGAAGATGATGAAGGGCTCTACGGCCATGAGTACTTGTAGCTCGGAGACTCTTCTGGCTGAAGTGATAGCCAAAAGAAAAGCTGTCTTCCTGGAGAGAAATTTTAACTCTGCTGAAGATGCTCGTTCAAAGGGGGGGGGGGCAGGGTGAGCTTTTCCAACACAAAGCTTAGGTCCCAAGCTGGGTTAGGTGCTCTTCTTGGTGGCCTCAAGTTGCTAACCCCTCTTAGGAACTGTTTGACCAGAGGATGTGAAAAAAGGAGGTGCTCAGTCTGGAAATGAGCAGAGATAGCAGAGGCATGAATTTTAATAGAGGAAAAAAAGAGACCACTGTGTAGGAGGTCAGCCAGGATGAGAGGTAGGGAGGGCTGTGCCGTATCAGCTCCCTTAGCCTGAATCCAGGTGTAGAACCTTTTCCATTTGTCAGCATAAGACTTTCTAGTGCTAGGGCATCTTGCCTCATGTATAACATCTAGAACCTGTTTACTGATGTTGGCAGATTGATCCAAAGTCAGGGAATAAGCCAGGCTGCCAAATTGAGGGTCTGCAAATGGGGATGCATGAATTCTCCTTCCCTCTGGGTCTGGAGGGTTGGGCTCTGGGGGAGATGCCATTGTGGCAGTGGGGACAGGCTGCACAGCAGTGGGTACCAGTGCTGGTGAGGCTAGTCTGGAGCAATCAGAATTGTCTTTGGTTTTTCCTCCCTTATTTTGAGCAGTACTCTGGTGATGAGAGGTAGTGGGGGAAATGCATAGTCCAAGAGTTTGACCCAGGGGAAGGATAGGGCATCCACTTTCCAAGCCATGCAGTGATGCTCCCTGGTGCAGAACTTGCTGAGCTGATGGTTGGTGTGGGAGGCAAAGAGGTTGACCTTCGGGGTGCCCCATTTCTAAGTTATTAGGGTGAAGGTTTTTTAGTCTAGCTGCCACTCATGTGGGTCCAGAAGATTTCTGCTTAAGTGGTTTGCCAGAGAGTTTAGAGAGCCTGGTAGGAATTGTGCTAACAGGTGGAGTTGAAGTTGCATGGCAGAGGCTGTGTGCCAAAAGTTCATGGCCAGCCTGCATAAGGGTAGGAGTGAGTCCCTCCCTGCTTGTTGATATACCACATCATAGTGCTGTCTGTTTTGATCAGGAGAGTCCCTGGGGAGAGAAGGGGCCTGAAAGCTATCAATGCATGCTGTACAGCTAAAATCTCTTTTTAGTTGATGTGCAAATAAATTTATTGTGGGCTCCATTGGCCCTGTATGTACCTGCCATCCAGGTGTGCATCCAAGGTATAGACTGATGCATCTGTGGTGAGGGTCTGGGCAGCGGGGGTGGGTGAGAAGGGTAGTCCCTTGTTGTGGGAGCATGCTGCTGCCCACCAAAGAAAGTCTTTCCTTAGGCAAGGTATCATTGGTATAAGAGTTTCCAGGTCTTGAGAGTGTTGACACCAAAGGCTTTTTAGGTACCATTGTAGTTTCCTCATGTGCAGTCTGGCATATGGAATGAGTAAAATGCAAGATGCCCTGAACCCCAGAGCTTGCAGGATTTTCCTTGCAGATAACTAGGGTCTGGTGGCTAGTTGACAGAAGTAGGCTGTCATGCAAGCTTGCTTTTCTGGTGTAAGGAATGCCATCTGGGATGGTGTGTCCAGGCTTGCTCCCAGGAATGTAATCCTTTGGCTAGGCACTAGTTTGGATTTCTTTTCATTGATAGTGTACCCTAGGGAGGTCAGTAGGGACTTTACAAAGGCCAGGTGCTTGAACAGCTCTTCCTGATGGTCTGCCTGAATTAGGCAGTCGTCTAAGTATGGGTACATTTGGATATTCCTTTGTCTGCAAAAGGTAATGGCAGGCGCCAGACATTTTGTGAAAACTCTGGGAGCAGTAGATAAGCCAAAGGGAAGTGCAGAGAACTGAAAGTGCAGAGTTCCTGCCCTAGATATTTCCTGTATGATTCCCTGATAAGAATGTGGAGGTAGGCTTCTTTTAGGTCTAGGGTGGCTAGCCATGCATTCTTGGAGAGCATGGGTAGGAGTTGCTGGAGGGTGAGCATTTTGAATTTTGGTATCACCAGGAAGATGTCGAGAATTAATAGATAGAGGATGGGGTGCCAGGTGCCCTCTTTTCTGGGTACCAGGAAAAGTCTGGAGTAGAAACCTTGGCCTATCTGTTCTGCAGGAATGTGCTCTATTGCCCTCATAGAGAGCAGGGAAAAGACTTGCTTTTTTGCCTCTGCCCACTGGTTTGGTGGTAGATCTGGGAACCCTTTTGGGGTTGGAAGTGTGTGGAAAGAAAATTTGTATCCCTGGAATACTATGTTGAGGACCCAGTGGTCATTGGTAATGGTGGCCCGGGTGCTTGCATGGAAGAAGAGTCTTCCTCCTATGGGCAAGTACAGGTTGGCAGAGGGAGGGGGTGAGGGAGGAGAGTCATTGTGAGTTCTTACCATGAGGGGGTGGCTTAGAACTCCCTGGTTTTGAAGTGGAGGAACTCCACTGCTTTGATCTCTGCATTCCCTGTGGCTGTTGTCTGGAGGGGTCTGCTTCCCCAGGGTCTGGGTTGAACTGACCTGGTGGGGGCAGGAAAGGACCAGTGCTTGGAGGGGCAATGCCTGCTGAACCTGGGTGGCTGGGCCTGCAGGAAATCCTTAACTGTCTGCATAGATTTAGCTTTTTCTTCCATCTTTTTTAAGAACTCTTCTGCCTTGGTGCCAAATGGGTTGTCTTTGTACAAGGGTGCATCCAATAATTTAATTTGACATGGTCTGGCAAGGGCTGTTCCTTAAGCCAAGCATGCCTTCTAAAAACAGAACCAGTGACTGCTGCCCTGCAAGAAGCTTCTTGGGCATCAAAACCACAGTACAAGGTCTGCTTAGTTACTTGACTTGCAGAATGCATTAACTCTTGTAACTCTTTATTTATTATTTATTTATTTATTTTACATTTGTTGACCGGGAGAGTCCAACTGGATTACAAGTCCATTTTCAGTGAACGTCCGGGGAGAAGAGCTCCAAGAGAACAATTTGTTACAAAACATAGTTTTAAGGACAGACATTTGACGTAAAATGTCCATAGAAGAGACTGTGACATACATATTAACTTCAGATAGGATACATTCATTCTCTACAATATAATATTAAATTTTAAAAGATATTCCTAAGTTTAAGATTCCTGTGATAGTTTTACTAAGTTTAGGATTCCTGTGATAGTTTTACTATCAGAGTAAAAGCAGGGAAACATAGAATAAAGCTCCGAGAGAGCAGATGATGCTCGCCATAGTTAAGAATAACAACAAATTGATTTCCTATATGTCTTCGCCTGATTTTAGTTGAGAAGGATAACAAATTGATTTACAATATGTCTTTTCCTGGTTTTAGTTGCTTATGGAAAGCACAACATTGCTGGGGTAGTTTTCACTAACTCCTGGAGAGATGGGATGAGCAGTAGATTAACAGTCCTAAGTGGGTACAGTACTATGATTGGCTGGCTTAGCAGAGTTACTTAAATTAGCAAAAGTGTTCTAATGAGACATTAGCCAGGGGGGATACAGGAGCTCAGTCGATTACTTAAAAAGTGAGTTTTAACAAGTTTTTTGAACTGTGATGGGGTTTTGCTGTCAGTTATGTGGGCAGGAAGGGAGTTCCAGGTTTTTGCTATACAGTGGCTGTAGACAGACTTACCAGCTTCATTGTTATATTTGGTTACTTTGAGGAGGTTTTGTGTGATAGACCTCAAGGGCCTGGCAGTTGTATAGGGTTGCAAAAGATTTTGTAGGGCTGAGTGTTTTCAGAGTTATGTATTATTTTGTGGGCTAGTGATAGTTGATTGAGTTGAAGTAGTAGTGGTAGTTCTAGCCAATTGAGTTTTTTTAGGCATTTACAGTGATGTGTTCTGATGGGAGAGGTTGTAGCAAATTTGGCCATCTTATTATAACAACAAGTTTGTTTAGGTTAGATTTGCGGAGATTTGTAAGCACGGGGAGGCATAAAGTAGGGTGGATAGTAGGTGAGTCCTCGCTATTGTAGTTTTGGAGTGGTCAGTGAGGAACTTTTTATTGCGATACAGTAGGCCAAGTTTTTTATGTACTTTTTTATGGTTATAGAAATATGTAGGTCAAATCTAAGGTGACTATTTCAACCCCTAAGAGTTTAGTATGATTTGTGGGGGTGATTGTGGTCTTGTTAAAGGAGGAGATGAAGAAAGAATCAGTGCGAGGTGTGGCTCTGTGGGAGCTAAAGTGTACTTGCTTTGTTTTACTTGGGTTCAGAATAAGCCTTTGGTTTGTAATTCATGTTTCTGCTAGGGAAAAGCATTCTTGTGTTAGGGAGTGAAGGATGTCAATTGATCTGGCTGCGCATATTATGGCGGTATCATCTGCATATTGCACTACTGAAGCTTTAGGAATACTGTTTGGGAGCTGATTGGTGAAGAGGGTAAAAAGAAGTGGCCCCAGGATGGAGCCTTGGTGTACTCCTAGAGAGACTGGTAGGGAGGGGGAGAGATGGTTTTGCCACATAACAGCTTGTTTCCTTCCCTCTAGGTAGTTTTTGAACCAGGAGATGGCAGGGGTGGTAAGGTTTAGCGTTGCTAGTGAAAGATGGAGTTTATTGTGGTTAACCATATCGAATGCTTTGGACAAGTCAAGGAAGGTGGCAGATACAAGGAGTCTGCTGTTTCTGTGAGTATTGACAATGCTGGTGAATTCTGTTAGTGCGGTGGTGGTGCTATGGAAGGGTCTAAAGCCATGTTGTTGTGTTGCTATTAGAATATTTTCTAGGAGATATTTCATTAGTTGCTTGTGTATTACCCTCTCTAAAATTTTATATAAAAGGGGTAGTATGGCTAAAGGGCAGTAGTTATTGAGTTCTAGAGAGGTCCCCCCTTTATGTACAGGGATGATATGTGATATTTTCCATAGCTTGGGTACTATGCACTCGGAGATGGATCTGTTAATTAGGATGGAAACAGGATATGATATGGCTTCTGCAGGCAGGTGGCGGTATTCAGTGGGTAATTTATCTGTGGCTAGAGATGTTGGTTTGAGCTTGCAAAGCAGTTTTCAATGGATTTTGTTGGTTCTGGGTGGAAGCTAAACTTGGGGCAATTATTAGTTGGGGGTGGGGGGTGCATTTGCAGGGTTGGGGATGTTGTCATAGGGTTGGTTGTTTGCAAGGGTCTGGATAGTTTCTGTAAAGTATTTATTAAATTGAGTGGGGATGTCTTCTTGGTTATCTATTTTTGGGGTTGGGGTAGTTGTTTTAACTGGTTGTAGAATAGAGTTAATTGCTGCCCAAATTTTTTGCAGGTTGTTAGTGTGCTTATCCTGTAACTTTTGATAGTAAGATGCTTTGTCTGTTTTGGTGAGTTATTTGGCTTTGTTACGTAGTTCAATGTTTATTTGTTTGTTCAACTGGGATTTACTGTTGAGGTAGTTGGCCCAGGCCTTGTTTCTTTTTTTTGAGGAGGGATTTTGTGTCTGGGGTTAACCAGGGGGCATATTTAGTTTTAATTCTTGTTGTTCTGGAGGGGGCATGATGGTTAAGGGTGTTTAAGAAGGTAGCATTGAAATATAGTACAGCTTCATCAAGATGTAAGTTTTTTAGGGGGATCCAGTTACACATTTTTAGGTCGTTTATAAAGTTGGAGCTGTTAAAATGCATTTTGTTTCTAATTAGGCACATAGATATTTGGGTCAGTTATGGTGATTTTGATCTGAATAAGAATGTGGCTTGGTCACTCAGGGTGTCTGGTAGACACCCTGCTAGGGATATCAGTGATGGTTGAGATACAAGTATCCAATCTAGAGTGGGCTTTCAGTTCCTCATCTGATGAGCTATACAGTTTTAAATCATCGACAAACAGAAGATGAGAGATCTTTACACTTTTTCTAGGAGCCAAATTATTGCCATGGCCTAATCTGTTAAGTAGACAGCTTAATGGGTTAAGGGCAAGACAGAATAGCGGCAGTGACATGGAGTCACCCTGGAATATCCCCATTTGAATTTTTATCCCTGGAATAATAATTTGTCCTTTATCATGGCTTAATTGCAAAGTGATCTGCCACTGTTTAATGGTCACTGTAAAGTATTCAATCAGTGTAGGGTGTATCTTGTACATTTTTAAGCACTCTTTTATCCATAAACGTGAGATACTATCAAATGCTTTTTCTTGTAGTCAATCCATGCCATACTTAGATTCTTCCCCTTTTTACAGTTCTCCATTATGACTTTATTTAGCAACAGATGCTCCTTTCTTCCATATGACTTTCTTTTATTACCCTTTTGTTCTATTGCCATGATTGAATTTTGTTCTAAATTACTATAGACTCGCTATCAATTCCAGTGTATAGTTTATACATCGTCAGAAGGCAAGTTATTGGTCTCCAATCTTTAGGATAACTTGCAGGTTCACGCTTAAGTAGGAGCATTGTTTTTCCTGTTGTTAACCAGGTTGGTGTCTGTTTGGGGTGTGCATATAAATAGTTCTTATTCATGGCTAAGTCTTTGTGCAAAGATGTTAATACTTTTAGCCAGAAATTAGGTACTGCATCTGGGCCTGGGGTTTTCCAATTGGAAGCTTTTCTTAACTTTATCTCAATCACTCTAGCCATTGCTTCATCCCATTTCATATACTGTACCTTTGAACTTCGATATTCTCTTTTTTACTTCTATTTAGCATCTTTATGTTCCAGGGGATTTTCACAGATATTTCTCCAAATTGTATCTAATTCTTCTTTTTTGGTGTCTTTCAATTCCTTTTGCCTTATTTCCCAGTTGTCTATAGAACGTTTTGGGGTCATCAATAAATTGCTTATTTTGTACTTTTCCTTTATATTTATCTGTGTATCTTCTAAGTTTTCTGCCTGTGCTGAGATTTTTAGTTTATTTGCAATAGTGCAAGATAGATCTTGATCTGTTATAATACTTCACATTGCTTTTATCACATCTATCTTTCTGTGTATTTTTATCTGTTCCCTCTTCTATACTCTTCTAACAATGACACTTCTGGTCTTAATTGCTTTATAGTTTTCTCTATTTGATACTTCAATGATGGTATTTAATTTCTCCCCTTCCTTTTCCATACTATCCTGTGTTCTTGTGGTAAAATTTTATCTGTTATTAAGTTAGCTGCACAGTAATATATTCTGTTTATTTCTGTTGTATAACATGGATACCTATGGACAGTCCTAATTACTATGTTCATTTGTTTTAACAAACGTATGACTTTTTGGGTTTTGTTGACCTTCTGCAGTCTACTTCTTTCATACATCTTAATATGTCTATCTCTATTAAATCAAGCAACTCTTCTCTTAGCTCATTTTCTTCTAAACTGAGGGCACATTTTTTGTTCTCTGTTTCCTGCAGGCATTCTACAGCATATTTCTGTGGCACATTCTCTTCAATTTCATCCAGTGTCATCCATTGTTCTGTCATATGGGAACTCAACATTGACTGTATCAGTTGCCACAGTTTCCTGTTCTTTCCCTTGCTGTCTATCTTAAAGTGAATGTTTATACTGGTTTCCTCTGGCAGTCTCAAAAATATCTTCATATGGCAACTGCCCAGTTGCTTCTCATTCCACTGGTTTCTCCTTAACTTGGATGTCTACTGCTCTATCCTGCTGTGGTGCTTTCTGAGTTAGATTTTCTACACTGAATCCTTCAATTTGCAGGTAATGTTCTGTATGGCTGTTTTAATTCTGCTTAATGATCTGCACCCGAAATCCTGCTCTCTCCTTATTTCTTGAATTCCCCTCTGAATCATCATCATCATCCCTTTCCACTTTGAATTATAACCTTCTGCTTATGTTATCTTTATGAGCTTTAACTGTGTAGCTCTAAAATATCCCTTAAAATCAGGTAATCCTAAACCACCTTGTTCTCTTCAAATAATCATCTCAACCCATTGAACCTTGGCTCCCCCCAGATAAAATTGCTCAACTCTTTATTAATTACTGTCTGCAACTCACACCTCCCAAAATCTGACTCCCTATTCAACTTTAACTACTCCTCTGTCAATTCAAAATCTTCTGCCTGCTAATATCATTAATCATAATATCTACTTAACAACAGTATTGATTCTATGTGTTATACATGCTCTCCTATGTTTACGTTAGGACTTCATAAGTGTTAATATTCATACGATGTCAACAGAACCCAAGCTACTGACATGATAGCTTAGTTATACCTAACAGTGACTAACTGTGAACACTACAATATCTCTTATATTGGACTCTAACATCATACTGAAATTAGTTCCATTTACTTGTCAATGTCCAGCTTCCACCTTTGTTCATTTAACTGTTAGTTGGATCTTATGCACTCAACTGTTACTCTTCTATTGTATATGATTGGTAATGTGGAGCTTTTCTCCCCAGGCCTCCACTGATAATGGGTTCTTTATGTCCCAGAGGAATTTCCCGGTAAACAAATGCAAATAAATAAAAGAAATAAACGGTTCCCTAGTTGAAAAAAAAATGCCTGACCTGTATATAAAACTAAAATGACTAAAAACATTTTCACTACTTCTATCTTGCTATCCTTGTCCAAAAACAAGAACTTCCAGTTTCTCAGTTTTTGCATTTTTTGTTTAGTCTCTTCCCACATACCCTTAGCTGCCTTAACATAAACTTTTTTAATCCATACTCCTAAGAAATTCACTTAATCCAGTCATCCACCCACAACCCTTTTTTTCCATTTTTAAATATGAGGTTGGGATGTCACTTTAACGGTGACAATCTAGACCCAGTGTTTACACTACTGGGTGGCTAGCCCTGCCACTGTAGTTATTCCATACCACACACACACACCTATGTCCAATTTAGAGTGCACAATCCACCTACTGCATGTCTTTGGAATGTGGGGGGAAGCAAACACCTAAAGGAAACCCATGCAAACACAGGGAGAACATGCAGACTCCACACAGAAGGCACCCCAGCATTGCTGAACCAATTCATGTGTGTGTGTGTGTATACAGTTTACAGATACAGTCTTTGTTTTATCTTCATTCATTTTATATCCCCAAAAGACTTGAAATTTGTCTCAAAATGTTCCACAACAGTGAGATGTCCATTTCTGGTTTTATCAGGGACAAAATAATATTGTCTGCAGATAAAGCCAATTTTTCTTGATTACTGTCAATTTCATTCTTGAATTTCTGAGTCCTTTAGTTTCTTTGCTAATGGCTCTAAATATAACACAAATAACAAAGAAAGAGGACACCCCCCTGCCTGGTTCCTCTGTTCAGACACAACCTATAAACCTATTAGAGAGGAACCTTTCCACTTTAATTTTTGCCTCTGATCCCTTATATATCCTCTTAATTAACCTTATTATTGTATTAGGGAATGCAAATGCTTCCATTGCCCTATTCATAAAATCCCAAATTACTCTGTTGAATGTTTTCTCTGTATCAAGATCCACCACAAACAGTGGTATTCTTACATTCTCCTTCCCACTGGATCATCATTATTCTGTTAATGTTGTTAAATGTTTGCCCCCCCCCCCTCCACAAAAGCACACTGATCCATATCTACCAATTTTGGCAACCTTTGCCATTTTTATTAACTATTACGGATATAAACACTTTATAATTATGGTTTAAAATTGCTATGGACCTATATGAAGCTGGGTCTGATGGATCCTTACTATCTTTAGGTATTACTGCCACCACAGCTTTCTTCCAGGATGTTGGTGCCTCCCCTCCTTTTAAAATACTGTTAAACTAAACATTCCAGATCTATCACTGTCTTCCCTTGCAAGCTTCCAAACATCCACAGGAATACTAGCTATTCCTGGAGACTTTCCTGCAGATTGATTACATGCCACCATTTTTATCTCATCTCCTCTTTACTGTTACTTGTTCAGCCTTATCTAATTCTAACCTTGGCATAATTAAGTGTTACATAAATATTTTCATTTGTGCTCTTTCTCGATTTCCACATTTCTCTGCTTTATAAAAATTTTCATAAAATTTGAAATACATCTGTAATAACGCTACAGGATCTGTGGTTATTTTTGTTGCTACAGGTCCCTAAGTTTGTCTACAACCCTTCCTACTTTCTGTTGCCTAAGTCACGAAGCAAATGTTTTCATGCTCTGGAGTTATCACCACAAAAAAAAAAAAAAAAAAAAGTTGCTTAACAATCTTTCTAAACTCATGCATATTATTCAGATACTCCCTTATTTTCTCTTTCTCTCACTGTAATTGTGCCTCTTCTTGTTCTTTGAAATTCAACTCATTCTGTACTACTTTAAACTTTGTCAGTCCCACTAAAGTCTTTTAACTTCTTAACCATATCTCTTTTCCTTTTATTTCTACCGTATTTTTAAACTCCACTTTTATTTTATCCCACTCACTAGCTATAATTTCTGAAGACATTTCTATCTTCCCTAATAACTATCAAATAATTCCCCATACCCATTCCTTAGAGTCCTCTCTTTTTAACAGACAGATGAGTAAGCACCAGTGTCCCATTTTTACTTCATTACTCTGCATTTTTATCTTAGTTGCTATTGGTACACAATCTGAAATAGCTATTGGATGTGTGTTGAAGCTTCCAATTAAATGCAAACAGTCCTGTGAAATATAATTTCTGTCTAGTCCAGTTATTGCACCTTAGGGAATAATATGTAAATTTTCTAGGAATTCAAACTAATGAATTCACATCTTCCATGACAAATAGCTGCATAAATTTCTTCAGAAATCTACCCAATTTTGATATATTTTCCCTTCTAGGTCCCTCAGACATGCATGCACTGTTGCAAATCAAGTTTCAGTCCTCACCTATGACATATATTCCCTGCTAAAAGCTGATTATTTCTCTAACATTTTTCTTAGGCTCCATAATAGCAGATTTAGGTGGAATATCAATACATGCCAGCGTAACTCTCACCTTGCCAGTAGCCCCTTACTACCACAAGCCTACCATTATCTTTTTCCCCTCTTCTCTCAGTATTGGAGCTCCTCTAACAATTACTATAAATACTCTCCTTTTCCTTTGTCCCAGATATTCTGCTGAATATCCATCCTGAAAACCTTTATCAAATTCACATGTTCAGTTCTTTCCAACTGTGTCTCCTGTAGCATTGCTATTTGCATTCTGCATTTCTTAACATAATTCAACACTGTTTTTGTCTATACCTCTGAGGTCATTCACATTCCAAAAATAATATGGATAATGTAGCCATTAAGAAAAAAAACTATTATACCCACCTATTATATATGTAATTTTTTAAAATATCCATTTCTAAGTTTTGTGTTCCATGCAGCCACTAATGTTTGACAGGTTGATCCTTTATACAGTTGTTTCTTGTATCGCCATTTAAACCATCATCACATTTTACAAAGACTTTGTTTTAATGAAAACTCTAACAAAAACACACACAGAACACCCCAGAACCCATTAACGTAAAATAAACACACAAAACTATGTACATCTTCAAATTATTAGGTCTAACCCTCCTGAGCCACTGCCCCAAATTACACCAATCGCTGCCTCTTCTTGACTTAAATTTATTCTCCTCCCAAATGTGAAAAACAGTCTGTATGCTTTTAAAAACATTAACTTTTAGCCTTAAAAAAAAGTGCATTGGTTAACTTTAAATAAAACTAAATTATACACTGTTCTAGTAAATGTACGAAGGTATTTAGGTACCAGGAAAACTGCTCTCTCTTTTTTATTTACAATAATTTCAAATTTTATCTAATTGCTAGCCCTTGTACATTTTAATTTTACATCTCTCAGCAAACAATATCCACAGCTCTTGCGATTTATTACTTTGACCTACAGTCAGTTTGACTCCATGGAAACATAAGAACAGAATGTACAGCTGACCCAAGCTGCAGACTTCTCAATTTACAATTAACATTTATTTGCTATTATTTTTATAGCACAAATGCTTATATAAGAAACTATTAGATTAAGCCAACGCCATTAATCTAGACATTGACCTATGCAAAAGTAAGAGAAAACATCTCAGCTCTACATATTACATCAGTGCACTTTTATACCCCCTCCCAACAGTCCAAAATTACAGCATATTAACTTTAATTTGCTTTTGTCCGGTCTTTCTTCACTTTTTACACTGTAAAGCCTACATTCTTAAAACTAAAAAAGAAAAAAGTACTGTTTACTTTAGTAGCTTTAACAAATACAGCTTCTTCTTCTTTTGGCTTTTCCCAGTTAGGAGTCACCACAGCGGATCACCTGTCTGCTCATGATTGGCAGTGGAGTTTTTATGGTGTCGAGTTGCCAGCCCAGCACCCAACCTTCCACAGAAGGCACACACACAGTCTTGCCTAGGGCCAATTTAAAGTGTCCAATCCACCTACAGCATGTCTTTGGGATGTCGGAGGAAACTGGAGCACCCTGAGGAAACCCACACAACCACAGGGAGGACATGCAGACTCTGCACAGAAGGCACCCCAGCCGAGAATCGAACCAGGAACCTCTTGCTGTGAGGCAGCAATGCTAACCGCTGCACCACGGCAGCCACCCAGCTTTATCAAATACAACAATCACTGAAAATGCTTTACTACATAACATGCAATTTATATTGTGAGATCACAGGCAAAAACAAAACCACTGTACCAAAGTCCAGACCAGGCTCCAAACATATAATGCAAGAAATCCAAGCAGGCAAAGGACACGCACGGCATAAAACGAAACAAATTATTTAGTAAAAGACATGTAAGCGCTTTTGCGTAGTACTCATACACTTCATCAGACAAAATTCTATCACAAGCCTAAACATTTTATACACTGTTATCACTGCTAGCAACCTTTTCCCTCCAATTAAGTAATTAGTGGAAACCAAGTGATTTAAAGTAACCTAACACTTTAGCAAAATAAATACATTTTTAGTACATTCCAACCACAACTTATACAATAGATTTCAGATATAATAAATAAGACATATATTACAGATATGTAAACAGTATAATATGTATCATACATAAACCATTTTATCATGCTGTTACAAATATCCTGATGTTTTGGAAAATTTAATGCAGAACTGCATCAACAAAGGATGAAACAGTCTTGTCATCCACATAGTTAACTAAGCATAAACCTTATATGAAGTGAACAATAAAAAATTTGATAGAAGGAAAAGCAACACTGTCGTGTACGCAAACTGGTCCTCCAAAAAGACTAGTATCCAATGTAAAAAATATAGGAGGCACCAGACCAAGGCAGGTGAAGATAAAGTTCAATTTTAATCCACAGACAAAATACAAACAATGGTGAGTGCTTTTGCAGCAAGAGCTACTTAATCAGACAGTTAAAATCATTACTCACTCATATTTGTAACTTTTAAATATGAGTGAGTAATGATTTTAACTGTCTGATGAAGCAGCTCTTGCTAATAAAAAACTTGAACTGCAACATGAACACTCATCAATCTACTTAAATGTTCAAAAAACAAACACATAAAACAGAAAATATGTGAAAAATAAATATAAACAAAACCAAACATCATAGCTAAATGCTGCTAACATATAAAAAAAGTGTGTATATAAAACACAATATAAACAGAAAATATATGCATAAATAAATAAATAATGTATGAGGAGTATGTGCATATATATATATATATATATATATATATATATATATATATATATATATATATATATAAGCAGGCACACCTTGAACTACTATGAAAACGTGTATATCTAACAGCCAAGGCCAAAAGAGCATATTAAAAAGGGGGGAACTATACTCCTCATACATTATTTATTTATTTATGCATATATTTTCTGTTTTTATATAAACACACTTTTTTATGTTAGCAGCTTTTAGCTATGATGTTTGGTTTTATTTTTCATATATTTTTTGTTTATGTGTTTGTTTTTTGAACATTTAAGTAGATTGATGAGTGCTCATGTAGCAGTTCAAGCTTTTATTGTAAACTTCATATAAGATTTATACTTCGTTAACTATGTGGATGCCAGGACTGTTTCAGCCTTTGTTGATGCAGTTCTGCATTAAATTTTCCAAAACATCAGTATATTTGCAACAGTATGATAAAATGGTTTATGAATGATGCATATTACACTGTTTAAATATCTGTAATATATGTATTTTTATATCTTAAATCTATTATATAAGTTGTCATAAAAAAGAATGTAGATTATGTCTACCTTATACCTCTGACAATAAGAATGTTATGGATATTATACGTAAGAAATGGCATGTCCTAACAGCAAATAGTGGGACAGAGCAAGTTGTGGGGACATATCCAAAAGTTACTTATAAAAATTTGAAATCACTAAAATGCAGGCTTTGCCATAGATCTGGCATGGTAACCAGCAAACCTATTTCTAAGACACAAGGAACATTTGGTTGTACACATTGTCATTTTTGCACGTATATTACCAATAAGAATGCTTTTATACATCCTGATACAAATAAAGAATATATTTTTAGGCATTTTGCTGACTGTTCAACTGCTATTGTTATATATTTAACTCAATGTGTTCAATGTTTTAAGTTCTATTTTGTCATGGCTACTTGACCACTGAGGGATAGGATTAGGGAATATATACATATATATATATATATCACAGCAACAATGGAGACACCAGAAATGCTGTTGCCAAACATATTATTGCAGAAGGCACCATTCATAGATTCGTATTTTTCACCATATTGATCTTGCCAAGCACCATAAGGTTGGGGAATAATAGGAACACACTTGAAAAGATTTAGAACAATGGACTGTTTTGCTACACGCTGACAAGGGTATGGGTTTGAATGAAGCTTTGTCACTCAAACCCTTTTTAAGGGACAAAAGACTTAGTTCAGTTTGCTAACCTTCTCCCTTCCCTCCATAATACACTCTCTTTGCCTTGGCTGTTAGATATACATCTTTTCATAGTAAAATGATAAATATAACAGATGTCCACCAAGGCTGAGGATAAATCCAACTTTAATAGTAAAAATGGTAAGCACTTTAGTGGAAAACCCACTTCCTCAGACCATAACATAAAAATACAACTTTAAAATCTTTAAATAAAACATACCAGCCAGTCACAGATCAAACACATAGTCACATGGTAAAAATCAATGATGTAAACCCCTCTTTGTTAATGCTGGTTTTAAAGACAGAGCATTATTAAGACCTGGATGCAAATTTCAGGCTTAAAATCCATCTTAACTCAGCATATTCAGTCTCATTCACTATATTCCCTCCCTTAAACTTCTATCAACTTTTTGTAAAACCAATAACTTAAAGTAGTGGGTGTCACCAAATTCAGATACATGCTTAGCTAATGCATTACTAGGCTTATTACAAATATCATTAACATGTTCTAGCACCCTTTCTTTTAGTGTGTGGTTAGTCTTGCCTACGTAAAAACTTTCACATAATCCACTTTGTGCCAAATATACTACATCTCTCTCAGCAAAATCAGCATAGAAATTAAACTCAATGTTCCTTAATGACCTAGGATGAACAACAGAATTAACTGACCAAATACACTTGCATGCACTACATGACATGCAAGCAAATGTACCTTTGCATTCTGAATATTTTCTGTTGGAAGGAGTCCGTTTATAACATAAGTGCTGCTTTAACATTCTATTATTCTTAAATGCAAACTGTGTTTGGGGTTCTGCAGCTTTACTTAAGTTTGGATCTGTCATAAGTATTGGCCAATTTCTTCTTACAATGTCACATACCACATTCAAATTACTTGAGTAAGTTAAGGTAACTCTGCTGGTATGTTCTATGTCACACATCTGTGCCTTTGCTACTGGTTGCAAAGATTTATCAGAATAATATAGGGATTGTTCTTATCATTTTAGGCCGTCTAGCATTCATCAATGGCCCATTCAATATCCCCTATTCTATAGCCCCTATCCAACAGATCAACTCGTAATATATCTAGGGCTCTCTCTAATGAGGCAATTTCAGTATGTAGCCTCATAACCCTGAGCACTTGATTTTTAAGCACATTTCTTGGGATGTGCCTTGGGTGCATTCTTGTTCTATGAAGAATGTTATTCTTTCTACAAGATTTCCTATACATACTAGCAGATAGATTCTCAAGCATATTCTTACTTACAGAAGTATCCAAGTAATCTATACTTGCTGCAGAATGATGCATAGTAAATGAAAAAAAAGTTGTGCTCTCTATATATCTCAGAAAATCCAACAATTCAAAAGGCCCACTCTCAACAAAAAATGTTATCCACAAACCATTTGCAGAACTTGACATATGCATTGTAATGTTCATCAATAAAGACAGATTGCTTCTCCCAATAAGCGAGCACTACGTTGGCATATGTGTTCGCACACGCTGTTCCCATCACAACCCACACTTTCTGTAAAATGTATTCTGATTGAAAAATAAAGACATTCTCTAGTATCAGTTGCAAAATGGCACATATCATTGTCACCTTTGAGTTGGAAAAATTAATATCAGATATGAGAAACATTCTTACACTATCCCTTCATTGTTGGGAATGATAGTAAAAAGTGAATTGACATCTAATATCACAAACAGAACACTTTCTATACCAATTTAATCTGTAGACCATGCATATAAATCTTGCAAGAATTGTTTGATGTCTTTCAAAACAGTCATTATAGTATCTAAGACCGACGTAAGTTATTTTTCCACATAAATAGATAATGGCTGCATCTGCCAACCTCTATCTGAAACTATAGATCGGAAAGGGGGGCCTTTACTGTTTTTGTGTATTTTGGGTAGACCATAGATTATGGGTATTGTATATAGAACAAGTATGTACCCAAGGCACATCCAATGTGCTTAAAAATCAAGTGCTCAGGGTTATGAGGCTACATACTGAAATGGCCTCATTAGAGAGAGAGCCCTAGATATATTACAAGTTGATTTGTTGGATAGGGGCTATAGAATAGGGGATATTGAATGGGCCATTGATGATGCTAGAGGGCCTAAGAATGATAAGAACAAGCCCATGTAGTGCATGCAAGTATATTTGGTCAGTTCATTCTGTTGTTCATCCTAGGTCATTAAGGAACATTGAGTTTAATTTCTATGCTGATTGTGCTGAAAGAGATAAAGTATATTTGGCACAATGTGGATTATGTGAAAGTTTTTACGTAGGCAAGACTAACCGCACACTGAAAGAAAGGGTGCTGGAACACGTTAATGATATTCATAATAAAAAGTCTAGCAATGCACTAGCTAAGCATGTAACTGAATTTGGTGACACCCACTACTTTAAGTTTTTGGTTTTACAAAAAGTTGCTAGAAGTTTAGGGGAGGGGAAATATAGTGAATGAGACTGAATATGCTGAGTTAAGATGGATTTTAGACCGGAGAGCTAATTTGCATCCAGGTCATAATAATGTTCTGTCTTTAAAACCAGCATTAAAGAGGAGGGGGTTTATATAATTGATTTTTACCATGTGACTATGTGTTTGACCTCTGACTGGCTGGTATGCTTTATTTAAATATTTTAAAGTTGAATTTTTATGTTATGGTCTGAAGAAGTGGGTTTGCCGTGAAAGCATTTACCACTTTTACTATTAAAGTTGGCTATATCCTCAGCCTTGGTGGACGTCAGTTATATTTATCATTTTATTTTTGGATTTTGTCCGGATCCTACTAGAGTCTTTGAATTTTCTTCATTATCTTTTCAAGTAGTTCTAGGTGCGTCTGCTTATATATCTATATATATATATATATATATATATATATATATATATATATATATATATATATATATATAGATATATATTTATACTAAAACAAACCCAGAAACCTCAGCAAGGTATGAACCAAACGAATCCCAGAACTGGCTGAAGGTATAGTCCACAAATGAAATGAACAAAGTTTGGCAAAAAACGATCAAATAACAGCCAAAAACTGCCAAATGTAAAATCAAAGAATCCAAGTTTTAATTGATGTGAGCGCTTTCGCGGTTCACCCGCTTCATCAGACATACATAAAAATGGCATCACTTCCTTCATTAAATAATTCAAATATGCATATGTCATATCCTGTTAAAATTTTAAAGACACAACACCACTAAAAAATGTATGACAAAAAGTGTCAGATAAAAATACTTATCAAACAATACATTAAATAAAAATGAAAGTTATCAAAAAATATATACATTATCTGAGCGATCTAGCTTTCAACACAGGTTTTAACGGCACATGATCATCCAGGCCCCTGCCTCGATGTGCCGCTAACCTTAATATCCATCTGATCTCAGAAAGCTCTGTAATATTCACTAGATCACCTCCTCTTGGACTTTCAAAATGAACACAGAGGACCTGAAACAAAAAAACATGTCCTGCAAAAGACAGCATGTGTTTGGCTATAGCACTATATGTCTCTAGTCTATTAAAGCAATATAGATGGTCCCTTATACGCTCACGTAGGGAGCGATTCGTTTTGCCAACATAGAACATATAGCACTGTTGGCAACATGCCACATAGACTATATTCTTGGTGCTACAATCTGAATAACATCTAAGATCCCAAAGGCGTCCATCATTTGGATTTCTAAAAAACCTGGAAGTATCAATATATGCGCATTGGTGGCAGGACCCACATTTATGTGTCCCTAGATCATAGACTGGTCTATCATTGAACACATTAAGAGACAACTTGGGAAAACAAAGATGCTGTTTAAGGTTCTTCAGATTACTGAAGACATAATGTGGGCAGTTCCCAACAACGCGCTGTGTATCACTATTGGCAGTAAGAATGTTCCAATTGTCACATATCACCTGCTGTACAAAAGACACATTCTTGCCATATGGTAGAATCAAAGGAGTCTGTGAAGAGAAAGTAGGTACTCTAGGACCCACATGTGAGTTAGAAAAATATGGTCTACCTTTGTGTGGCCTAAGTTTAATAACATGACTATAAATAGAATCTATATTGTTGTCATCATAACCTCTATGCAAAAAACTGTGTCTCAATTTAAGTAGTTCAGATGTAAATGAACAGTCATTTGAACAGAGGCGTGAAATCCTGAGTGCTTGACCCTTGACAATATTGTCAAAGGTCCTCGGGTGGTACATACTACCTGTAGAAAGAAATGAAGCTCTGTAGCAGGGTTTCCTGAATACTTTGGTGTGTAAAGATCCATTGTCCCTATATACAGTGACATCCAAATAATTGATGGAATCTGTGGAATGCTCCATTGTAAACTTCAAAAAGCCCTCCAATCCATTCACATACTCAAAAAACGACTCAAGGGCATCAGCTGTGCCATGCCAAAGGAGAAAGAGGTCATCAACAAAACGTCTGTAAAAGACAATGTTGGTGCATGTCAACATGACCTCTCTCTCCCAGGCTACCATGACTAAGTTAGCATAAGAATTGGCACAGCTGGTGCCCATGGCTACTCCAGTGGTCTGTCTGTAATGACTGTCCAAGAAGACAAAATAATTGTTCTCCAGGACTGTCTCAAGCAGCAAACTCAGAAAGTCAGCCTCAGTAGCTGTAAGAGTTTCACACATTAACTTTCTAACCAAGTCAATTCCTATATTGTTAGGGATGCACGTAAATAATGATGTTACATCCATAGTAACGAACTGTACGCCATCTAAACTTTCCATAGCTTGAACACATTGATACAAATCACTTAAGAATTGACTGGTGTCTCTAAGGACATAAGTAAACCATGCTAGAACCTGTTTGAGCTTACAATCCAAGTACACAGAAAGGGGTTCTGTAAGCCACCCCTCTCCAGCAACAATGGGCCTAAGAGGGGGTGAGGTACCATTTTTATGGATCTTTGGGAGTCCATTAATGGAGGGGACTACAGGAAACTGCACAACAAAATAATCAAAGAGATCATTAGTCAACAATCCTAGAGATCTACATTCAGACAACATATTATAGATATTCAATTGACAACTTTCAACAGCCTTCTGAGTCACAACTTCATATGCATCAGTCATTAACATATCAAGCATGGAGCTCAGATAGAAGCTCCGATTCATACTGAAATTCTGGCTAGGCAACTGAAAAGAGATATGGAGAACAATCTCTTTAGATTTAAAAGGTTGCAAAGCCAGCGGTACCATCTTGAAGCTAGTATCCAATGCAAAGTTATCCCCAGAGGCCTTCGCATACTCAATATGCCAACTTATGGAACCGCTTTTCCGGATTTATTGATTCGTTGGCAGAAAATCAACTTACAAGCTAGCACAGCATATATGGAACTTCTTATAGATTTTTTTAGACCGAAGGAGGATGACCTTCTTGATTTGATAAGCGAACAACAGCAACAGCTTATAGGCCTTTTAGGCACAGACTCTGCTGATATTTTCTTGCATGAGTTGATGGACAGGATTAACAGGTATGGCAACAATTTAATTTTACAGAAGAAGAAGAAACTCTCCAGAGACAAGAGAGATTTTGCTAACAACAATGTGTTCATGTGGCCTAAGAATGCTGCGATTTCACAACAGCCTGTGAACAACAGATTAGCTACATTGCCTGTCCAACTCACGCGGACCACTCCCGCAGAATCTACGGTATTTTTAGATCATGGGTCTGTACATGCCAGCGATTCCACTGGTCAGAAGTCTATCAAACATCAACTAACCAGGCAAGGCACCAGCAATGAGACAGTTGCTTCTGCCTCCGATAAACCAGATGAGGAAGTAATAACCCCCAAGTTGGTTACTTCTGTCTACTTCACCCCAGCCGAGTCTCATTCCATGCCACTGGAAGAGGAACATGGGGAAGCTGTTCGTACCAGCACAGTAGTCAGATGCAAGATACATTTGGAAAACCTTCGCACTGATGAGCAGCAGGTTTATCCAAACGCTCCTCTTCCGATTCGGATAGGCAGGAAGAGGTCAATAGAACTGGAGCCACATGGTGGAGTCAAGCGCAAGGAAGCATGGAGTCCTACAATCGCCCGTACAAGCAACGATGGGGGCAGAATCGTTGATATGGAATATTTCGGACCATGTACTTATGGAAGTGGAATCTTCGGTACTTGCCAAAGGACTAACTTTCATTCCCAGTAAGCGAGTGGATGTTAGTGATAACATCCTGGCTATTAGGATGTTTCTTAGGAGCGTCAACTTAAAATTGCTTTTTCAGGACCCAAATATTGGCGGTGAGCAAAGATTTTTTAAAAAGAAAAGTTTATTAAATCCACGTTTAGCACCTGATTTAGAACTCTTTCTTACTGCGGTTGAAAGAGATTTATACAGTACTTCCACCTCTACCTTTTTTGATTTGCGTGATAATTTGACTAATGCTGAGTTTACAGCACTTTCAGACTTGAAGGCAAATGACAGAATTATTATACGGCCTGCCGACAAGGGCGGCTCGACAGTTGTTATGAATCGGAGCTTCTATCTGAGCTCCATGCTTGATATGTTAATGACTGATGCATATGAAGTTGTGACTCAGAAGGCTGCTGAAAGTTGTCAATTGAATATCTATAATATGTTGTCTGAATGTAGATCTCTAGGATTGTTGACTAATGATCTCTTTGATTATTTTGTTGTGCAGTTTCCTGTAGTTCCCTCCATTAATGGACTCCCAAAGATCCATAAAAATGGTACCTTACCCTCTCTTAGGCCCATTGTTGCTGGAGAGGGGTGGCTTACAGAACCCCTTTCTGTGTACTTGGATTGTAAGCTTAAACAGGTTCTAGCATGGTTTACTTATGTCCTTAGAGACACCAGTCAATTCTTAAGTGATTTGTATCAATGTGTTCAAGCTATGGAAAGTTTAGATGGCATACAGTTCGTTACTATGGATGTAACATCATTATTTACGTGCATCCTTAACAATATAGGAATTGACTTGGTTAGAAAGTTAATGTGTGAAACTCTTACAGCTACTGAGGCTGACTTTCTGAGTTTGCTGCTTGAGACAGTCCTGGAGAACAATTATTTTGTCTTCTTGGACAGTCATTACAGACAGACCACTGGAGTAGCCATGGGCACCAGCTGTGCCAATTCTTATGCTAACTTAGTCATGGTAGCCTGGGAGAGAGAGGTCATGTTGACATGCACCATCGTCTTTTACAGACGTTTTGTTGATGACCTCTTTCTCCTTTGGCATGGCACAGCTGATGCCCTTGAGTCGTTTTGAGTATGTGAATGGATTGGAGGGCTTTTTGAAGTTTACAATGGAGCATTCCACAGATTCCATCAATTATTTGGATGTCACTGTATATAGGGACAATGGATCTTTACACACCAAAGTATTCAGGAAACCCTGCTACAGAGCTTCATTTCTTTCTACAGGTAGCATGCACCACCCGAGGACCTTTGACAATATTGTCAAGGGTCAAGCACTCAGGATTTCACGCCTCTGTTCAGATGACTGTTTATTTACATCTGAACTACTTAAATTGAGACACAGTTTTTTGCATAGAGGTTACGATGACAACAATATAGATTCTATTTATAGTCATGTTATTAAACTTAGGCCACACAAAGGTAGACCATATTTTTCTAACTCACATGTGGGTCCTAGAGTACCTACTTTCTCTTCACAGACTCCTTTGATTCTACCATATGGCAAGAATGTGTCTTTTGTACAGCAGGTGATATGTGACAATTGGAACATTCTTACTGCCAATAGTGATACACAGCGCGTTGTTGGGAACTGCCCACATTATGTCTTCAGTAATCTGAAGAACCTTAAACAGCATCTTTGTTTTCCCAAGTTGTCTCTTAACGTGTTCAATGATAGACCAGTCTATGATCTAGGGACACATAAATGTGGGTCCTGCCACCAATGCGCATATATTGATACTTCCAGGTTTTTTAGAAATCCAAATGATGGACGCCTTTGGGATCTTAGATGTTATTCAGATTGTAGCACCAAGAATATAGTCTATGTGGTATGTTGCCAACAGTGCTATATGTTCTATGTTGGCAAAACGAATCGCTCCCTACGTGAGCGTATAAGGGACTATCTATATTGCTTTAATAGACTAGAGACATATAGTGCTATAGCCAAACACATGCTGTCTTTTGCAGGACATGTTTTTTTGTTTCAGGTCCTCTGTGTTCATTTTGAAAGTCCAAGAGGAGGTGATCTAGTGAATATTACAGAGCTTTCTGAGATCAGATGGATATTAAGGTTAGCGGCACATCGAGGCAGGGGCCTGAACGATCATGTGCCGTTAAAACCTGTGTTGAAAGCTAGATCGCTCAGATAATGTATATATTTTTTGATAACTTTCATTTTTATTTAATGTATTGTTTGATAAGTATTTTTATCTGACACTTTTTGTCATACATTTTTTAGTGGTGTTGTGTCTTTAAAATTTTAACAGGATATGACATATGCATATTTGAATTATTTAATGAAGGAAGTGATGCCATTTTTATGTATGTCTGATGAAGCAGGTGAACCGCGAAAGCGCTCACATCAATTAAAACTTGGATTCTTTGATTTTACATTTGGCAGTTTTTGGCTGTTATTTGATTGTTTTTGCCAAACTTTGTTCATTTCATTTGTGGACTATACCTTCAGCCAGTTCTGGGATTTGTTTGGTTCATATATATATATTTATATACATATACACACACATACTCCTCATAAATTATTTACTTATGCATATATTTTCTGTTTTTATATATACACACACACACACACACACATATATATATATATATAATCCCAGTGCTGCTGGTCTTCTTCCTGTTCATCTCCATTTCTCAACCCCAGACTCTGGTTCAAGTCTAAGGTATTCCTGATTCATCTCGTTAACTCCTATGCTTTTTCTCTCTCAAGCATTTTCCTTTGGAACATTGGAAAATGTTTGACTGGAAAAGTCTCTTTATTGGCTTTGTTAGCAGAAGAATGAGAAGCAGAGTACCCTTCTGTTTGATGGCTTTTTTGTTGTACAACCTTTGTATTTCCTCTTTAGCCTGTTCTGCGTGAAACAATGACTTATCATCGAGAAAAAAAAATATTTTGAAGACAGATTGATACAGCAGCTTGACTCTCACCCACCTGCCTCTCAACATTGCTTGACTGCTAGGATAAAGTTGCTTCCTGTCTGCCTGGTGTAGAGTGAATAATCATTTCCACAAACATTCTACTGTCTCCATTTTTAAACATTTTGACCTTCACCCACAGGTTTGTCTCTTGCTAGTATGACTGCATCTTTATTGATACATGTCTTGGCTGCTTTCTTATGGCCAGATGTTGAACACACACACAATGTGTCCTTCCAATTATGAAATCTTACTGTGGAATACCAGTCCAATTGTTTATTTGTGCTTTCATAAAATGAATACAGTCTCTTCCTTCCAGTGTACCTGGTACAGCAGAAAATCTCGGGTTTCTGTGTGTGCTTTGTCCTTTCCCTCTTCCATTTTTTGAAACAGCTTTTCTTGAGGAGTCTCCTACTCAGCCAGCCTTTTCTTTATTTTGATCTCTGATTTTTGCAGTTGCTATCAATTGATCTGAATCGCTGCATAAAGCTTCTAATATTTTTCCTGCCTTTTATTTCAGTGAATATATTCCTTGAGTGTTTCATTTATTTTAATTAGGTCTGAGTACACTTGAATTACTTATTCCTCTAAATTACTGGAAGCCATTTCTCAAACCAGAGTTGGAGCTTGAACATCCTTTTGCTGAACAACTAGTCATCTTTTTCCCACATATTTTCTAGTTATTTTCTTTCAGGCTCTCTTAAGTTTCTTCTTTGCTGGCACCCAGGCACTGAACGTAATAGCCAGTAACTGAATTTGACTAAAATTGGCAGAATCACTAGCCATTATCTCTCAGTTTCTTTTTAGCACTGGGAGAACTGAAATTAAGCTGTTGATAAGTGTGCAGTCATATTGGAAGTTCCAACTCAAAAACTGTATTAAGTCATCTGTATAACAGTTTTATTGAGGCTCAGGGCAAAATTTACATCCATACACAATTTCCCAGTGTTGGTGCTTTCTGCATTACCACTGTGAGAAAAATTATATGAGATCAAGCAAAATGCTCACTTCCTTTTAAATGTAACTTGCCATATCCTTCTCAGTGCCTATTTTTTGGTTCTAAACGTACCTTTCAGCACAAAGCTACCATCTGTTATTTGAAAACAATTCTTTGAGGACAGCACAGCAAAAACAAAACCACTACACCAGAAAAAGTCCAGACCAGGCTCCAAAAATATAATGCAAGAAATCCAAGCAGGCAAAGGACACGCATGGCATAAAACCAAATGATTTATTTAGTAAAAAATAGGAGTACTAAGCGAAAGCGCTTACATGTTTTTTACTAAATTGTTTATTTTTATGCTGTGTGTGTCCTTTGCCTACTCTGAATACAGCAGTCAGTTCCTGTTTATATGTCACCCAACTGCTGGCTATATAAACAAAACAGCTAATCCATATATAAAATTTTATTTTCTGACAGACTGGAATCTAGCAATTATCATTTCAATGAAAGTGGCAGCTCCCCTCACAATTACTAAATGCATCCACCTCCTAAGTGTGTCACTTCTCATTTACACCACTAATACCTCAAATGCCATTACAGCTGGCAGACAATGTAAGGCTAAGCAGCATTTTTGCAAAGACTTAATGACATAGATAAAAAAAGGTCTCACAAGATTCATAGATTCTTACTAAGCTAATTGCCCTTGCGAGCCATTTTAAGCTTAGCCAATTATCCCTTGTGAGACTCAAACCCTGCACCTTGTGTTTATAAGGCAAACACCTTAACCATTAGGCCACCCTCCCAACCCCAAAATAACCTGAGGTTAGAACTGAACCCTGTACCTTGTGATTATAAAGCAAAGACCTTAACCGTTATGCTAATACCAAACCCCACAAGAGGATGAAAAGGAGGAATTTTTTGTTCATAGGTAAAGGAAGAGTGCAGCACAATATCTATAAAGAAGAGAGAAAAGTGAAAACAAACACTGAAAGCTCAAGTTAATTAGCAATGTACTATAGCAAATCATTTGTGTGCATCAAAAACACAGCTGAAAGTACCAACATTTATAGATGTTCTTGCATCTCTTCTCCAGGAAACAAAGTTTCTGTAAACAGCTAAGACAGCATCTGGTACTGTCTGACAACTTCCCAAAAATCTTGCTTAGCAGTTTTGCTCACATTAAGTGAGGAACTTTATATCACGGAGGACAATGTCAGAGTATGAGCAAACAATTCATTTCAACTGTTTTTTTTTTTGGTGTCATTCTAAGGGGATTCAATATTTGTCAGCTTTGGAGGACATGGTCAACAAACCCCACTGCTTTGTCAAGGATGGTCTGCACTTTTCTCCTCTACGCTTTCGAACAAGAGCTAAAACTTTATCCACCCTCATAGTGCCTTTTTTAGGCAAAGCCAAATTGACAAACCTGCTGACAAAGCAAAATTAATTGATAAATTGATAGGCTATTGATTCTGCCTAAATAAAAAGTTACTCTCCCTACAAGCCCTCCTCCCACTCAAGAATAGAGACATCTGTGTAGTTACCGACACATGGTTTAAAGTGGAAGAGAGTATCTTGGCAGTGGAAGGTTTTAGTGCCTTCCACACTTTTAGAACAGCAGCTGCAGAGACAAGGACTAACGGTGGAGGTATCTCAATTTACATAAATAAGCATAAATCTAGGGTGGTCAAAAAGGATGATTTGCTGAAGTTCCTCCACATGCATATCACCATAGACAAAATCCTGTACCATATTCTAGCCAGTTATATGTCACCCCCCCCCATGTCCCATGGAGCTATTCTAAGACAAATTACTTGTTATTAAGTGATGGCTTGCCAAAATTCACTGCACCTCTTAACCCTGAGAACATAGCAGCCTATGCTGAATTGCTCTTAGAAATTCTGTACAACCATGTCAATGGCTGCAGAAAGGCTGCTTTACCTACCAGAAGCCTAAGACTAGCTCCAAAAATAAACCTCCTTGGTGGCATCCCAAATAAAACAGGATATACAACAAAAGGGGAAAAAATGGCAAAAATCAGGAAGGGTAATTCCCATATAGATAAAAACATTCTCATCAAAGTAAATAGGCAACAGAGAAGACTAATTAGGTCAAGCAAAGCAAAACCTTGGGGTTTAGATAGTTTCCCAGGTGAAAAATAACCATAAGACCTTCTACAGCTATGTTAGAAAACTCAAGGCCAGACACAGCAATATGTTGAGCTGCTGGTTAATGGTGCCACATTCATACAGCCTGGCGATATAGCAAACCTGCAAGCTACAAAATTTGATTCCAACTTTACCATTCTTTAACCCCAACTAGGGAGCATGTACTGGCTGCACCCACTAAAGCCATAAACACAGCCTCAATGGGCACTGATAACATCCCAGGATGCCTCCCAAATAGTCTAAAATATGACTTATCAGGACCCCTGGAGTCTTAAAACAGGCTTTGTGCGACATGAATGGGGGACTGCAACTATCATCCCACTTCATAAGAGAAGACCTTCAACAGATCCTGGAAACTACAGACCCATTATTCTGACTAGGCTTACTTGTGCAAAGCCATGGAAAAAATTGTCATATAAGTTATTAACAAGGACATAAGAGGTCTCCATACACTGATCCATCCCAGTTTGGCTCTGTTAAAGGAAGGTTGTGCTTACTGAATCTGATGGACTTCATTGAAAAGGTCAGTAAGGCGATGGATGTGGGACAATGGTGCATACTTCCTACCTAGATCTGGCTAAGGCATTTGGACTCCACTCAGTTTGGGTTTGTAAAAGGTAGAGCATGTCTACTAAACCTGATTGACTTCTTTGAAGCAGTCACTAGAGCCATAGATGAGGGCAAGGGAGTGCACACAGCCTATCTTGATCTCGCCAAGGCTTTCGATACCATCCCTGGGCATAAATCCTTAAGTCACAAGATGGGTGGCCAACTGGCTCACTGACAGAACTCACACAGTAAAAGTAGCCGACTCCAAGTCTGACTTCAGACCAGTAATGAGTGGAGTACCACAGGGTTCGGTCCTGGGTCCTCTCCTGTTCAGCATCTACTTCTCTGAAGTGCGGGTCAACACAGAAGGTCTTTGGCTAACAAAGTTCGCAGATGACTGCAAACTGGGAGCCATAACAGAATCACCTAATGATGTAGACATTCTACAAAAGGATCTCACAGAGACAGATGCTTGGTGTCAAAGTCACGGCCTCAAGCTCAATGCCAAGAAGTGCACTGTCATCCTCTTTGGGAAAAACTCAGTACCCATGAACTACCACATAGGTGGTAGCTCACTAAACACTAAAAGTGTGATGAGATCTTGGGACACAGGTGGATAGTAGTCTACTTTGATAAGCACATCGCCACAGTAGTCAGGAAATCCTTCTACATGGCACACCTCATCACAAAAGGGTTCTCCTCTAGAAAAAAGGAGGTCATTGTTCCTCTGTACTCATCCCTCATCAGAGCCATTATAGAGCACAACGCTCCATTTGGCATGTATCTCACAAGACACCTACAACAATTGGAAAGGCCACAGAAATACCTCACTAAGAGAATTACCGGCCTCAAACAGATACCATATGCAGACTGTCTAAAAAAAAACTCCAGCACTACTCCGTCGCATACCGCCTACTCAGAGGCAATCTCTGCCTAACATACAAAGCTATGGTAAACCAAGAGCTGCTGGACATGTTACACTTAAAGAAATCCCAATCTCTCAAACACATGTTCCAGGGACCTAAACCTTGTCATCACAATAAACAGAACATACTGGCGGGATAGATTCCTGTCCCAGAGACTTCCCATACTCTGGAACAAACTATCCATTCGTGTCAAGCAAAGCTCCTCATTGGCCCTCTTTAAGAAAAACCTTGATGACTGGATGGGAAATAGAAAATTCATCCCAGGGATCACTTCTGCGGCACTGCTTGTCAGGGGCACAGGAAAATAATTTTCTTGGGTGGCAAAAGCCAGGGAACCTTTTTGGCTAGGCTTATATAGGCCCCAAGGCCGATTGCCTAGTACCTACCTATGAACCTAATATATGAATATTTGGTGATTTCTATTGGTTGTACCAAAAAACTAGAAATTTTGATTTCGGTATAATTAATGGTGCAAGGCCTCTGATACCGTCATGTGACTGTATACTCTTGATGAAGACTAAGATGGACATTGATCTTGGGTGGTAGCTAAATCAGGGCTGTAACCTGTAAATGTTTCATCTCTCAAGCCCTTGCTTACACTTATCAAGGGTATCAGAATTTGTCAGAGATTTGGAATGCATGGCTAGGTTTAAAAAGGCCCTTGTGGTCATTAGTCTAATAAACGCCTATGAACCTATGATAGAGTACCCCACTCGGACACTATCAACAAACTTAAGGAACTAGGTATAAACCCCTTTATAACATGCTGGAGAGGTGGCTCACTGACAAGACCCAGGAAGTTAGAATTGGTGAACTCCATAAAGAGGTCAGTCACCAGTGGAGTCCCCCAGGACTTTGTGCTAAGTCCACTCCCCTTTGGCATCTACTTCTTGGATGTCAAAGGCCCCTGGTTAACCAAATTCGCAAATGACTGCAAACTGGGAGCAACCACTGAATCTCCCCAAGATGAGAACACCTTCAGGAAGGTCTAATACAGACAAATGCTTGGTGCCAAAACCATGAGTTCAAACACAGTACCAAGAAATGCATTACAGTACCTTTTGGAAAGTCTGACACCCTGTGTAACTACATCATCAATAAAACTCCCTTACAAATGTATTCACTAGTCAGTGATCTGCAAACGCATGTAGACAGTAACCTAGTCCTCAACCAACGTGTCTAAGGTAGAAAGAAAATCCTTCTATGTTGTTCAACTTATAAGCAAGGACATGGCATCTACAGGCAGAGAGGTCATCATACTACTGTACTTGGCCTTCATCAGACCCATCATAGAGTATAATGCCTCCTATGGTATGTATCGCATCAGACATATGCAGCAAATGGAACTTCTGCAAAGGTACCTTCCTAAAAGAACACAAGGAATACACAATGTCCTAAGCTGATTGCCTCAAACCCTGTCTCTTTACTCTGTATCATACAGACCTCTGAGAGGTTATCTTTGCCTGGCTTACAAGGCAACCCTGGACCCTGTTTTGATAAACGTTTTGCACATCTGCAAAAGAAAAAGCATCTGAACTTCCACATTAAAAGACCTAATTTTGCTGTTGGAGAGACAAAAAGGTTTCTCAGAGAATTCCCATTCTCTGGAATAAAGCTCCCCATCCATGTGAAGCAGAGTTTATTTCTAAGTGCAAATTGGACCAATGGATGAGTAAATCAACATTCACCCCTGGTCTGGGTCCTATGTCTCTGATGGAGAGAGGCAGTCAGTTAATAACCCTCTATACAAGTCAAATTTGTGAGTGACATCAGGATTGCACAGCTAGGCTTATAAGGGCACTAGTGGCCGTTAGCCTAGTATGCCGCTATGAACTCCCTTAGTTATATATGCATATAAAATCTCAGTTCACGTGTGTGTACTGCCTCTTTACTATCTGAGGTTATGTGCCAGCACACTTGAATGTCACAACATAAATCACAACTTCAAGCAGATAGAAAGCTGCTGAAATTGATGGACAAAGGAAATCACAGACATAGATACACATACGCACAAATATTATGCTCATGACAAAGCTATGTCACATTCCTGTAGTTGGCAAGTCAGCAATACATAAACCTCACTATACAAATAAACTCAGTGTGCAAGCCACAATTAAATGAGATGTATACTCATCATTCAACTCAACTGTGTAGTGCCAGGCACAAAAATACCTCCCAAATACACAAGTCCTGAAATAGAACACCCTCTGGTAGCTCAGTGGGTGACACTCTCTTACACAGTTTTCAATCCCACAGAGTTATGCAAAACAGCAGTTCCAATTTTCTTGCCCACTCCTGTACTCTCTAAGCCCCCCAGAAATTAGTAAACATGTTTCCTTGTGGAGCAATGATCCTTATTGCCCCTCAAACTGGACAATTTCTCACACGTTTGCAGAACATTAATCCTTGAATTTAACTGATCCTGCTGTTCAAACTCATTTCCACAACCTGAAAATTCCAGAATGATTTACTCATGACCAGAGCAGATACATTCCTCACTCCAAAGCTAGTCAACGCCAAATGTATGGAAGAGTGTGAACAGTGATGAAAACACAATTACAATTCATTCAATAAATAACAAAAAGGAACATGTATGGAAGCACTTGGTCATTCACAAAAGTGTTTTTAGGATGGTGTCTGGCATGTTCCAATGGACTTGAATGACTACCAAGGATAAAGACAAATAAAGGCTTAAAGGGACAGAAAATTTTGGAATGGCGTCATGATACCAGGGATCATTTAAACTGATTTTTGTGGTATTACAAAGTGCAGAAGAATAAACAATAGGCTTATACAGGAAAAATTTGCTTTCCTTATTGCAGTCTGGGAAAGGCAGTGGGTAGTAGCAGAACTTCTACTCTTCAGGAAGATGATAATTATGTACTTACCATAATGCTAGATCTGTGTTGTCTTGTTTCATCCAGTTCAATTGACTGGGTTACTGGATCCAACTTTGGCACTTTTTCAGAAGCTTGGATCCAGAATTCTGACTCCTCCCCTAACCATAATTCTCACTGGTTCCAAGATTACCTCAGATTGAGATTGCCTGCTTATAGTTTGAAATTCTCTACAAGAAAAACATAAACACAGGCCTTGCTAACTACCTTATCTGACAAAAAGGAACATATAAAGAAAAGTCAGTAAAAAAGGCTGTCAAAGAGACAAGGTCCCTCACCAGGTCCAACCATTCAGCTGGGAGACTCTGAAAATGATAACTTAGGAAGGGGGACATAAGGATGGATGTTGAACTGGACAAAACAAGACAACAAGGGTCTAGCATTATGGTAAGTACATAACTTCCATATCCAATGTTGAACTTTTTCATCCTATTCAAAGATTGGGACAGATTCCCAAGCTACCCAAAACCCTGGATAGTTTCAAGGAAGGATATTTGAGTATGGTGAAGCTAAAGGATGCACAGGATCTGGACTGTACATCCAACATGTAGTGTGACAAAGAAATCTCATCAATAGGAACCCAAAAAGGCAGTAGAGGAAGCCACTTGTCTGGTAGAATGAGCTTTGGTTTACTAAGTAAGATTAGTCTCATTTTTTTTTTCATAAATAAAGACAATACAGTCTGAAAGCCAGCTAGACAGCATTACACTTTGAAGTAATTTAGTTTTTAGCATGCACGCAATAGCTGATCAGACTTTGATATCCTTTGTCCTGTGCAAGTAGACTGAGTTGGTGATATTAAACGTCTAACAAATTAAGGTATAGTTCCCCTTTGTTTGAGAACTTTGGGAAAAACAATGGTAGATTAATGGTTTGATTAAGTTTGCTTCAGAGGCCACATCTGGAAGGAAGTGTGGATTTTTCTCAAAGTTCCTTTGACTTACAGATATGGATGCTTGCAAGATAAGGCTTGCAATTCCAAGATCCTCCTTGCTGATGTGATTGCCACCACAAAGAGAGTTTTCCAAGAAAGAAAGTTTAGGTCCACTGAAGAGGTAGGCTAGAAGGGAGCTTTAGTCAGAGCCTGTAGCATAATAGTAATGTCCCAAGGGGGAAATGGATCCCTGATAGAGGTCTTAAAAGGAAGGTTCCTTTCAGGAAGACCTTAGAAATTAAGAAAACGAAGTCTGATTCTGTTCCAGATAAAAACTAGAAATAGCTGCTAAGTGTACTTTGACAGTAGAAAAAAACTGTTTCTTTTGGAAACAATTCTGCCAAGAAATCCAGAACTAACAGAAGAGGATGGGTTTAAGCCTCAGGAACTAGCCCATATGCCAAACCTTTTCCATTTGCTAAAATAAAGCTTTCTGATATTTTTTTTTTGTGAAGACAATAAAATTTGAACTGGGACAGACAGCCTAGTATCCCTGGCCACCATTAAAACTGGAAAAGCCATGCAGTCAATTTCAGGGTTTTTAGACCTTGGTGAGGCTGGCCTAACAGGCGATACAGGAGCTCTGGGTGAGGGTACAACATCCACGTTGGATGTATTAGGTAAGGCATGAGAAAGGGGAACCAAACCTGCCAGGGACAAAAGGAAGCAATGATAATAACTCTGGCTTTGCAACACATTGCTTTCTGAAGAAATGTTATCATCAGAGGAAATGGAAAAATATAAAGGAGACCCAGACACCAACTGTGAACTAGAGCATCCCTTGGTGTATGCAGCAAAGTTGGCCCCAGTTACTGGAAATTTACATCAACACTGACTGAGGGAGCACTTGTGGGGCAGAAGACTAGATCTGCTCAGTTTGCCAGATACAACACACTGGAAGTCCCCAGGATGTGCACTGCAATTAAAAGGTGGCAGGAAGACACTGCCCACTACCACACTCTCATGGTTTCCTGGCATAGTGGATATGGAGGGGTTCCTCCCTGCTTGCTGATATACCAGACTACCTCCATGTTGTCTTTCTGGATTGAGATCACACCCCTGGGTAGGGAGTACTGAAAAGCCTGCAACTCTAGGAATACTGCCATCATCTCTAAGACACTGATGTGAAGATTGACTTCTGTCGCTGACCAAGAACCCTGAACAGTCTTTCCATTAAAATGCTTCCTCCACCTAGAAGGGAAGAGTCCATGGTCACAATGGCTACTAGGGGTGGTGGGGAGAAGAGTAAACCCCATGACACTATGGAGTAGGTCAAACACCAATGGATGTGTTTCCTGGCTACTTGCATGAGATATATTGGTGCATAAAGGGGATGAAACATTAAGGACCACTGTACAACAAGTGTCCACTGCGGGGCTCCCGTATAGTACTTTGATTGATCAACCAGCTTGACTGAAGCCACCATCAGGTCCAGAAGTCAAACAGTAAGTCTTGCTAGGGGACAAGGGTAACAAAGTACCTCTGAAGCTACCTGCTACAGGGATGATATTCTGGATTGAGGGAGCCTGGCTATTTGAGTATTTATGCCCAGGTGACAACCAGTAAACTCTTATCGACTGTGCTGGCGTCAGCTAGCTCTTGACAAGACTGATAGTAATTCCTAACTGTGCAGATAGAGAGAACAAGAAGTCTCTGTACTGAATTAGTAGATCCTTGGTGCTGTAAAAGCCAATCTAAATAGGGGAACATTTGGAACCCCTGTGGCCTGAGATATGCTATCATTGCCTTGCATTTTGTGAACACCCCAGGGGCTGTAGTGAGGCCAAAGGACAGTGCTCTGAATTGCAAGTGATTTTCTCCCAACCAGAAATGGAACAATCTCCTGGACCACTTTGCTATCTTGACATGATAGTATGCATCCTAGAGATCTATGGAGCACATCCAGTCATTCCTCAGAAAGGTAGAATGGATTAAATCATGACCATCTGGAATTCTGTGTTTTATGAACTGACTGAGGTGGCTTAGGGCCGAGATGGGCCTTAGATCCCACTTTTTTTTCCAGCACTACAAAGAACCTTGAATAGACTCCAGACCCTGATTGGTCTACAGGGACCTACTGGACTACTCTCTTTTCTAACAGCTTTGTTACTTCTGCTGCTGCTGCTGCTAACTAAAGCCTGCCCCCTGGCTTTCTAAAGAAACCAAAACCAAAATCATAGAAAGAAACAAAGCAGGGGACAGATGGCGTAAATCTAAAGACCCACTGGACCAAATCAAATTCCGACAGTTAAGAAATGATACCAAATAATCTACACTGCTAGACAAAAAGAACTTCTGCCACCACCTCCAGCAAAGCATCAAAACAAACCTCAAAAGTTTTGGGCAGGAATTAAACTGCTCAACCCAGGTCAATTTTCCACTCCTAACCCATCAGCTTGCAGCCTAAAATTCCCCAAGGAAACTGCAAATGTCTTTACAGCTTCTTTACAGAAACCATCCAATCACTAGCTAGCAAACTGGCTCCCAACTCCTCTAACCCTGATTCTCCCTCAGCCATCACTCCACCCTCCTTTAAGTTCCAGCCTGTTTCTACTTCAACTATCAGGTCTCTAATTAAAAAACTAAAAACCACTACTCTGGCAGCAGGCCTCCTTCCACCAGAATATCTTCAAAAAGCAGCCAATGCCATTGCATATCCAGTTTCCATTATTATAAACCGTACCTTGACAGAAGCCACCATCCCCTCAATTTGGAAGATTTCCCACATTACTCCCCTCCACAAGGGAGGTAACTCTCCAGAATTATCAAACTATAGACCAATACCCATACTGTCACCACTGGCCACAATAATGGAAACAAAGTGTTCATAAGCAACTTATGCTCTATCTTACTCAGAATAACTTATTAGCTAACTCTCAGCATGGCTTTAGGCCAAATCACAGCACCACCTCAGCCCTCCTATCCTTCTCTAACTCCATCAACCACAACTGTAATGCTAACAAGCTCACCTCAGCTCTCTTTTTAGATCTCTCTAAGGCATTTGACAAGGTCAACCATCAGCTACTCATCCCCACCCTAAGAGCATTCTCACTATATAACTGTGCAATTAAATGGTTCCAATCCTACCTATCCAGCAGACAACAAGCTAAACTATGGCAGAACACACTGTCTGTCTTCCCATTACACTAGGTGTTCCCCAAGGTTCCATACTAGGTCCCCTTCTCTTCTCTGTCCTCATCAATGATCTACCCACAGTCACTCCCAATGCTACCTGCTTCCAATATGCAGACTCGACTCTAATCTGTGCAGCCTCCTCCAATGCCGATCTTATGACAATAACTCAAAACATGTTTAACATTGTTGAAAAATGGTTTGCAAACCGTCAGCTGATTTTAAACCCTAACAAAACTAAGCTGCTTATTTTTGCCCCCACTTTTAAGTCCTCCACTCCATTCTTTACTATACAATTCCACACTGGCACACTGATATCCCCAGATGTACACACCAAACCTCTAGGAGTCACAATTGACAATACCCTAAAATATGACACCCATTGTCAATCAAACTATCAAAATAGTTACCAAAAAACTAAGCTCCCTCTATAGGATCAAACCTTACCTAACTCCACACGCCAGAATCTCTGTAGCTCGCTCCCATTTACTGTTCACCCTTCTCTATGCCTTCCCCCTTTTCACCAACTTGAATAAAACCACTCTTAGCAAAGTCGCTAGTTGCTATAACCACATTGCAAGATTTGCTGCTGGTGTGGCCTATAGGACCCACCACTGCCTTAACTTAACTAGGGTGGCTAGAATGGACTAGTCTACTGCAATACAACCAACTAGTTATTGCCCACAAAGTTCTTAATCACCTTAAGACACCTGCACTAAATAAAATTATTAAACCCTACAGTAACCTAAGGTCTCTCCACTCTGCCAATAAACTGCTGGTCCAAACCTCCAAAAGCAATAACGTAGCTGGGAACTCGCTATTTGTTAACTCTGTAGGCAAGATTTGGAACTCTCTTCCTGCAAAACTGACTCTCGAACTCTCTCTAACCCAATTTATAAAAAGTCTTAAACTACACTATCAAAGACACTGGCAATGTCCATGTTAAAAACCTGGCTAACACTACCCAATGATAAGCATACCTTGCCTAGTTAAATCGGGCACCCAGTTTCTATTTGTACAAGATCTTACTTTGCTGATTGCAATTCTGAGTGAAAATGTTACTTTTCAAGAGTTGAAACTGGTAAAACCTAGTTAAATCTACCTAGTTTAATCTAGTAAAATCTGCTTAGTTAAATCTCACCCAGTCTCTAATTGTACAAGATCTTACTATGATGTTTGTGAATCTGTGCAAAACTGTTCCTTTTCAAGAGTTCTAACTGGTAAAACCTCTATGTTTGTCAATCTGCTAGTTACCTAAGCTAATTGTGTACCACATTCCTAAAGGCATGTATCCTGATTGTGAGATTTTAAAATACTGTATATTTTAAAATTCTGTAAATTGTTTTTTTTTTTTCCAATCTGTATCTGTTATCGTATAACCTCGAGCTTTTCTCCCCAAGCCTCCGCTGAAACTGGACATATACCCAGTTGGACTATGCCAGTAAACAAATGTAAAATAAATAAATAAATCACTAAATAAAACAAATAATTCCTTTTGATTGCGTGGAGCATCATGATTTTTTTTTCTTTTTCTGAGGAGGGGAAACAAAAGGGATAACACACAGCTTCTGTTGGTTATCCACTGCACCCAGGAATCTTGAGTGGTGTCCTGCCAGGTTTGAGGGTGAAGAGATAAGGGTCCCCTGACTGCCTCCAAAGTGCGTCAGTTGGGCAACTATTCAGGAACACTGCTAGGGCTTCTCAGTGAAAAGTCCTTGAAACCCCTGATTTTGTGTTCCACCTCTGCCCCTGGGACATCTGTTAAAGTTACTCTTCTGTCTGTCCTGGGCAGGGTCTGTCCACAGAAGTAACTTGGCCAAAACTATAGGACCTTCAGAACCATAGCTTCTACCCCCTTCTGGTTCACTAGAAGGTACTTTGTGGACAGGAGAAGGGTATGGCAATTGCAAGCAGGGTATTGCTTTCCTGCTTGTTTCTGGTAACTATATCTTTCAGTTTAGGTCCAAAAATGGTAAACCGTCAAAGAGGGCATTGATGAAGGATGTCTTAAAGCCTTCAGTGAAGTCATATAGGTGCATCCAGGCATGCTGATGTATTGCAATGCCACCCTGCTGCCATGGATGTACTACCAGCTGCATTAGACAGACACATTTAAATCGAGTTGCTGGCTACTGAGACTTGTCTGCATATATCAACTGGACACAAGCTGATTTAAGTATATTTTCTGCTCTTATTTAAGATTTGAGTGAGTAAATATTGTGTCTCTGAATCTCTGCAGTTAGTGCCCCACCCCCCCTCCCTGTTTCTTGTTGTGGTGTTAATCTTAATCTTGGTGGCTTTGGAATTGCCCGCCCCTGCTGTAAATCTCTTTTTGCACACTCCTCCTGGACCCATCTCATTCGCTCAACTGAGTACAGTGAGATCATATTTTGATTTTGGATACTCTTACCAGTCCCATCTCCTCTGCGGTGTACAGAGAGAGCACTTGGGAAGGGCATTCCCCTATAGTATCTTAATCTGCTCTGTTTCCTCCATCTCAAAAAAAAAAAAAAAAAAAAAAAAAAAAAAAATTGACTTCCTTACTGTATTTGTGTTTCTTCCTACTTTATTACCTTATTTTGCTTTTGCCTCTTTTAAAGGTACTCAATTAAATTTATTCTGCTGCCTTTATTACTGCTTGCTAGTAGCCTGATTAAATTGCAACTGTTATCCTAAGGCCCTTGGTTTAAGCACTTGGGCTTCAAACCAGTTGTTTTACATTAAGAAGGTTTGTGGTCTGCACTGTTGTGGCAGGACATGTAGCGTACATCCTTCTAAGTTGGGAACTGCTGACTGAAGGCTCAGTGTCTGTTATTCTAAAAGTGTATTAGTTCTAGGTTAAGGACTTGGGCTTCAGGCCAGTTATTTTTCATTAAGAAGGTTTGTGGTCTGCACTCTTGTGGGAGGAGAGGCTAGATTCTGCCCTTCTGAGCTGGGAATTTCTGGTTAAAGGCTTATTGCTCATGCTTACTTGAACTGTTTCTGAAATCGGCATGCCTTGTTTGCTGTAGCATAGACTAGATTCAGGCTGGCTGGATCTAGCTTTGTTTGTATGACTTGTGCACTGATCCAGGCCGTCTTTTTTGGAGAAGGTTTCTCTGTACCCTAGTAGCAGGACTGTGCAGTTAGACCTTGTCTGATTGAAGACTGCTGGAACAGGGCTCAGTTTTAAGCTTTTTAACTGGTTAATTGGGTAAAGAGTTGTTTTGATTGTATCTGCTCTATTTTCTGGAAAAAAAATATATATATATATATATATACTTTTCATGTTATTGCTGAATCCAGGGTTGTGTTACAAGTTTCTGTGTTGCCATACATTACTTGGATAGAAGGAAGTTTCTCTGTTCACCTGTGAGAGAGGGGAGCTTTGAGCAGGCTATCTGTCCCTGGAGGAGTGGTTTCAGCCCAGAAGTTAGTAGTTTATTGGCCTTTTTGGGCTAATTTTGATTGTATCTGCTCTATTTTCTGAAAAAGAAATGATATACTTGTTCCCCACCTTTCTGAACTAGTATAGTCCAGTTTTCAGGTTATTGCTGAATCCAGGGCTGTGTTACAAGTTTCTGTGTTGCCATTACCTTACTTGGATAGAAGGAAGTTTCTCTGTTCACCTGTGAGAGAAGGGAGCTTTCAGCAGCCTATCTGTCCCTGGAGGAGTGGTCTCAGCCCTGAAACTAGTAGCTTATTGGCCGTTTTGGGTCAATTCCTATCTCTTTCAGTTTCCCTGCTTTAAAACCTGCATTTGCATAGTTTTCACCAGTATAGAACTCCGCACAGCTCCTCATGGTGTCCTGCAGAGTGATACAGGCAACAGAGACACCAAAGAGAGACTTTTCCAGATTTAAGTATTTTTTTCTCTTTTTTTTTTTTTTGCTCCGACTGCCTTCTCCCGACTAAAAAGCGAATTTCTAACTGATCTGTGCTTTAAAAAGTTTAAATTGCATTTGTCTTCTGCTTTTTACAGTTTTTGCACTTGTTTTATATCAATTTAAGTAATTTTTGTATTGTATAACTGTTGTAGGCTACATACCAAAGTGCGCTAGCCTGTTTATAGCATTTACAGTGTTTTTGTGTGCTTTTCTGCTGTTTCCTGACCTGAAAAAAAAAAATTCTCTTTTCCCACCTTTGCTGAACTAGATAAGTCCAGATTTCAGGTTTTGCTGAATTCTGGACTGTGCTATAGTTTCCTGTGTTGCCCATATCCTTACTTGGATAGGAGGAAGCTTCGCTGTTCACCAGTGAGTGGGGAACTTTGAGCAGCATATCTGTCCCTGGAGGAGTGGTCTCAGCCCTGAAACTAGTAGCTTATTGGCCGCTCTGGGTCAATTCCTCTCTCTTTCAGTTTCCCTGCTTTAGAACTATTCCCGGCTCCACAAAGTCTGCTCTTCACTTTTTCCCTTAGAACTGTTCTAAATCTCAAAGCACTCTATTTTCATTCTAAAGCCCTGCAGTTGCTCGTATAAGTAATCTTATAAGTAAGCACTAATAAACTAAAGTACTACACCCTCTTATACTCCCTTTAAGTACTTGGCTCCCTATTGGTCCTTTTTGATCAGTCAAAAAGTAGTTCCTTATACTATTCTGGCATGTCCAAATGGCAGTTTCGGGTTTACTCTCCAGTTCAGCTGGTGAATCTGGGAATCTTGAGGCAATGTTACAACTGCCTTATGTACACAGACCACCCTCTCCTCCTCCCAACAAGCTCAAATATATGTGAGAGATGCAACTATATAGCCAAACTGGAGGCTGAGCTCTCTCAACCCAATACTGGCGCAGTCAGTCAGGAGGAGAAGGTAACCACACACACCACAAATCCAGTCTCACATAGACCTATCACAACAGAAAATCAAACAAATAAACACACAAAAACATACTCGGAGGCTTTAAATAAAAATCTGCCCAAGCAGCAGAGACCTCCAAAGCAGACATCAAAGCAACCGCTACCCCACAACAAAAGCCACGTATCACATAGTTCACAAAGTCAGTGTGCCACACAGTCACAGCCCTTAAGGCTAAACAGCACACCTAATACACTTGTAATAGGTGACTCTATTGTCAAACACACTGACGTCCCACTCACCAGGCTGAACAAGGAGAAGATCACTGTAAGCTGCCTGTCGGGTGCCAGGATCCGCAACATAACACAAGCACTCAGGTCACTCCAAAGCAAGTAAAAATATGACTCAGTCATTGTCCATGCTGGTGTGAATGACCTGAGACGTACCTCCCTGGACTACATGAAAAGAGACATAGAGGAGCTCTCTGATCATGTAGCCCAGGCCGGTATGACCCTGACCTTGAGTAGCATCTTACCCTCACCAAGAATGATGCCACAGTATAAAGACAAAATGATCAATTTTAACAATTGGCTCAAGTATTGGTGTCATTCAAAGGGGATCCAGTATCTGTCAGCTTAGGATGGCATGCTCGACAAGCCACGTTGCTTCGCTAGGGACGGCTTGCACATGTCACCCCTGGGCTTTCGAATACTGGCTAAGGTTCTTGCCACCCCCATTGTGCCTTTTTCAGGCGAGGCTCAAAAAACAAACCCACCTCCATAGACAACACAAAGAAAAAGAAACTAAGGGTAATGCTGCTCAACGCCAGAAGTCTAAACCTCAAGATGCACACACTCGAGGCTCTCCTCAGTATGGAGAATATCGATATCTGTGCAGTAACAGAAACCTGGTTCAAGGCTCCCGAGAGCACACCAGCACTACCAGGTTATACCTCATACCATGCTTTTTGGCCCCAAAACTCGGACCGAATCACAAAAGGAGGGGGGAGTATCCATATTCATCAAAGATACCCACACCTCCAGGTTAGTGGCACTGCATGAAGCATCGGAGACCATCCATGTGCAACTAACAGTGGGCAAAACTGCCTTTCAGTTTGTAGCCTGCTACAGACCACCCTCCCAAATTCAGGAACCCCACTCAGCTTTCCTGAGAACACTGGAGAATATGAAGGTCTCTCCAAACACCATTATATTGGGTGACTTCAACTACCCAAACATAGACTGGGAGCACTACTCAAGCCCCAACACCCTCGCCCAACGGTTCCTAGACTTTATAAACTCAAATGCTATGGAACAACTGGTCACCACTCCAACAAGAGGGGAAAACATATTGGACCTGATCATCACCAACATGGGGACTCTATGTTCCATACCAGAGGTATACCCCTCATTGGTAAGATCTGACCATAAATTAATCTCACTGGACATCCATATCCTGTCCCCACCCCCAGCCAAGGAAACCACGGTGAAGAACTTCTCAAAAGCAAACTTCACACTTCTCAAAACAGAGGTGGAATCCTTCAAAGCCCCTGGGCCAGTGGAAAATACGGCCCAAACCGCAGAATCCTTTACAAACGCTTTCTATGGACACCTACAGGAATGCATGGATCGTGCTATCCCAAATAAAACCAAGGCTCATTCCTCCAAAGGCAGGAGACCTGTCTGGTGGACCCCAGCCATAAATAAGCTATACAACAGAAGGAGGAAGCTACTACATGATAGAGCAAAACCCCAAAAAGGGAAGGCATCTCTGATCAGTACTAGCAAGAAATTACGATCCTTCATAAAATCATCCAAGGCCAGCTTCGAAAGAAAAATTGCACAAGATGCTAAAGATAATCACAAGGCCTTTTTTAGTTATGTCAGGAACCTGGGTGGCAACTCCCAGATATGCTCTGTGTTAATTCAAAATGACAAAAAATACACTGAACCCACAGACATTGCCAACATCCTGGCAGACAGATTCAGTGCAAACTTCTCCCCCCCTTCCCCCCCAAAAGAGCAAATGTCTATCCCAACAGAGTGTAGCCTCCCTGACATCACAGATGCACAGGTGAGAGCTGCCCTCTCCAAAGCAAAAAAACACAGCATCAATGGGACCAGACGGTGTCCCGAGCTGCGTCTTACATGAACTCCAAGGAGAACTGAACCCTCACAAAGTCACTGTTCAACCTCAGCCTTACTACAGGATATGTACCCAAGGAATGGCGTACAGCAACAGTGGTCCCACTTTACAAAGGTGGTGCCACAACGGACCCCGGAAACTATCGCCCTATAAGCCTAACTAGCCTGGTCTGCAAAGCTATGGCGCGTATCATCATGAAACTCAAACAAAGACATTGGGAACCTCCAAACACTGGATCCTACCCAATTCAGCTTTGTTAAGGGCAGATCTTGCCTCTTGAACCTGGTCGACTTCTTTGAAACAGTCACCAAGGCCATAGATGAAGGGAAGGTAGTCCACACAGCCTACCTGGACCTTGCAAAAGCCTTCAACAAAATACCCCACTCGGGCATCATAAATAAGCTCACCAGCTTAAGTATCAACCCCTATGTCACAAGATGGGTTGCAAACTGGCTCAGGGATAAAACCCACATGGTCAGAATTGCAGGTGCCATGTCAGACTCTAAACCAGTTACAAGTGGCGTCCCACAAGGCTCAGTCCTGGGACCTCTCTTGTTCAATATATATTTCTCTGAGGTACAGGCTAACATGGGAGGAATATGGGTGACCAAGTTCGCAGATGACTGCAAACTGGGTGCCATAATCGACTCACCGACTGACACAAGCATCCTCCAAAAGGGTCTCACATAGACGGATAACTGGTGCCAGAGCCATGGCCTAAAGCTAAATGCCAAAAAAGTGCATAGTCATCCCCTTTGGGAAAAATAAAGTGCCCACAAATTACCACATAGGTGGTAATCCATTAAGTACGGAAGAAGTAATTAGGGATTTGGGGACCCAAGTAGATAGCAATCTCTCCTTTGACAATCACGTTGCCAAAGTGGTTAGAAAGACCTTCTATATAGCCCACCTTATCACAAAGGGTTCACATCTAGATCGAGAGGTCATTGTACCCCTCTACTCATCAGGCCCATAATTGAATACAATGCCCCATTTGGGATGTACCTTACCCGAAACATGCAGCAACTGGAAAGACCCCAAAAGTACCTCACCAAGAGGATCAAGGGCCTCAAACAGATGCCCTATGCAGTTAGGCTAAAGAAACTCCAGCTCTACTCAGTTGCTTACCGCCTACTCAGAGGCGATCTGTGCCTGACGTATAAAGCCATGTCCAACCCAGAATTAATGGACAATGCTCCACCTCAGGAAATCCAAATCCCTTAGAGCTACACGCTCCAGGGATGGGACTTAAACCTCAGCATAGAAATAAATAGGACATGCTGGAGTGACAGATTCATATCCCAGAGGCTCCCCTCACTCTGGAACAAAATCCCAACCCATGTTAGGCAGAGTCCCTCAATGACCCTCTTCAAGAGAAATCTTGATGAGTGAATGGGAGATCATAGGTTTACCCCTGGGATCTCTTCTGTGTCCCTACTAGACAGAGGCACAGTAAACTAACCTCAAAAGGGCTATCTTCTGTGACCTACTATACAGAGGCACAGTCTACTAATCTAAAAGGGTGGCGAAAGCCAAACACACTCTGGCTAGGCTTATAAATGCCCTAGGGCAGATAGCCTAGTATCAACCTATGAACTTATGAACATGGATATATTATTCCATGATTGGAGGTTAGGCAGCTGAGACTCTAGACTTCTGGATATCTGCAGGCAGGTTACCCAAGAGGAATTCTGAAAACTCCTGCATCAAGTTCCACTGAAAGGGGGTCATGTCAGCCAGATAGTTCAGCGCTCGGAGTGCAAAAGTCATTGAAGCATATGTCCGTTTCCCAAATCTATCCAATGCCCTAGACTGTCCATTAGGTCAGTGGTTCCCAATTTTTTTTTTTTACTTACATACCCGTTGGCAGTCCATTTCCTTAAATTGTACCCCTCATATTTTTTGCGTGTAATTTTGCCCCCCCCCCCAGCCATTCCAGTGGCCCATTACTTGGCTATGTCTCTGTTCACAACTCTCAGTTTGCATACTGTTTTCTGCTTTACGTCTACAATGATTACAGATATTTGGATTTATTTTAAAACTTTTATTTCAAATTTTATAGCACAAACACTGAAAGACATTTGCTAACAAAGCAATACAGTCTCACAGTGAAAACAGACTTTGCATTAAAACTTCTCTGCCTTTAAAACTCACATTCACTGAAACAGCATTGAAACCCACATTCATTCAAAGAAAATGCATCTGGTCAGTGGCAAATTACGTTTAACTGTGGGCTGTTTTCAAATCATAGGCCCCTTGCACACATTTTTAGGACCATGCAAAAGTTTTCTGATTCACCTTCCTGACTGTATAAAATTATAATAATAAAATAATTAAATTATACCCCTTGTATAATACAGTACAGTTTGCTAGAGCGTGTTTTAAATTTACAGGTTTGAATATTTTTTTCCAGTAAAGTAAGCAATGAAACAAAACATATGAACCAATAATGACAAAACTATCCAATTCAGAACATTTCAAGTGTGAAAGGCCACTCAAACTTTTGTCATTACAATCTACCAGTATCAGTCATTATGTACTATCTCAGAAGTAAAAGTCTTCTGAATAATTCCACATTAAAGAGATCTGTAACTAATGAAGAGATTGCTGCTAGCAAACTTTACATTTCAGTTTCATTCTACTCTGTGTTGGCAATTTGAGCTTTGACACCACTGCTTCTAAAACCAACTTGTACATCTGGCAGGTCTCACTCCATGTACTGATACTTCTTACATAAATATTTATATAAATACTGCCCGCACCATTTGTAAATCTGCTTACATATTCAGGAATGCACTGTAAAACTTCCCTTCCTGAATTTTATAACAGACAACACTGCACATTCAAAACAGAAAAAAAATAGGAAGTGCATTTACTTCAAAGAGGTACATTACAGCTGATCTTTAATCAAAGTGTTATTTGACGAGATACTTAACAGCCACACCTGCAGCAAAAAATACATTGGAACATGATGCAACAGAAGGAAGCTGGGTCTGTAGATCCCAGACTGGAAACTGTGTGAGAGAGGGAGGGAGATGGAGGCAAAGAATCATGACATTTTGCAAAATGACTAAAAAGAACAAGCTTTCAATACACAATACATATATGATATTGAGCCAACATTCTCAACTTTAGTTTGTTATTTTAGGCTTTAGCCAACTCCAAAACACATTACCAATCAACAATTTATACCTACTATCTTTTGACTTCAGAGGGTGGCCGCGGTGGTGCAGCGGTTAGTGCTGCCACCTCACAGCAAGAGGTTCTCTGGTTCAATTCTTGGCTGGGGTGCCTTCTGTGCAGAGTCTGCATGTCCTCCCTGTGGTCATGTGGGTTTCCTCTGGGTGCTCCAGTTTCCTCTCATACCCCAAAGACATGCAGTAGGTGGATTGGACACTTTACATTGGCCCTAGG